>NC_092398.1:38985830-39136307 GCF_030028105.1 Mobula birostris
TGAAAGTTTTTTCATGGCTCCACACATCAACACAAAAAAGTTGTTATCTCAGTGCATACAATGCTTAGATAATACAAATAGTATACATTTCAATTTTACACCAAAGTGCTGACTGCAAACCTAATGGAAACACCCTAGGTAACTTCCAAATAAGGATGAGTAGTTTGAAAGTTTTTTTCATGGCTCCACACATCAACACAAAAAAGTTGTTATCTCAGTGCATACAATGCTTAGATAATACAAATAGTATACATTTCAATTTTACACCCAAGTTCTTCCTGAAAACCTAATGCAAACACCTTAGGTTAACTTCCCACATGAGTATGAGTAGGTTGAAAGTTTTTTCATGCCTCTGTTCATCAAGACAAAAAAGTTACTTTCTCAGTGCATACTATGCTTAGGCAATACAAATAGTATACATTTCAATTTTACACTAAAGTACTTACTGCAAACCTAATGGAAACACCTTAGGTTAACTTCCCAAATGATTATGAGTAGTTTGGAAGTTTTTTCATGGCTCCATACATCAACACAAAAAAGTTGTTATCTCAGTGCATACAATGCTTAGATAATACAAATAGTATACATTTCAATTTAACACCAAGTACTTACTGCAAACCTAATGGAAACACCTTAGGTTAACTTCCCAAATGAGTATGTGTAGTTTGAAAGTTTTTTCATGGCTCCACACATCAACACAAAAAAGTTGTTATCTCAGTGCATACAATGCATAGATAATACAAATAGTATACATTTCAATTTTACACCAAAGTACTTACTGCAAACCTAATGGAAACACCTTAGGTTAACTTCCCAAATGATCATGAGTAGTTTGAAAGTTTTTTCATGGCTCCACACATCAACACAAAAAAGTTGTTATCTCAGTGCATACAATGCTTAGATAATACAAATAGTATACATTTCATTTTACACCAAAGTACTTACTGCAAACCTAATGGAAACACCCTAGGTTAACTTCCCAAATGATCATGAGTAGTTTGAAAGTTTTTTCATGGCTCCACACATCAACACAAAAAAGTTGTTATCTCAGGGCATACAATGGTTAGATAATACAAATAGTATACATTTCAATTTTACACCAAAGTACTTACTGCAAACCTAATGGAAACACTTTAGGTTAACTTCCAACATGAGAATGAATAGGTTGAAAGTTGTTTCATGCCTCTCTTCGTCAAGACAAAAAAGTTACTTTCTCAGTGCATACTATGCTTAGACAATACAAATAGTATACATTTCAATTTTACACCAAAGTACTTACTGCAAATCTAATGAAACACCTTAGGTTAACTTTCCAAATGATTATGAGTAGTTTGAAAGTTTTTTCATGGCTCCACACATCAACACAAAAAAGTTGTTATCTCAGTGCATACAATGCTTAGATAATACAAATAGTATACATTTCAATTTTACACCAAAGTACTGATTGCAAACCTAATGGAAACACCCTAGGTTAACTTCCCAAATGATCATGAGTAGTTTGAAAGTTTTTTCATGGCTCCACACATCAACACAAAAAAGTTGTTATCTCAGTGCATACAATGCTTAGATAATACAAATAGTATACATTTCAATTTTACTCCAAAGTACTTACTGCAAACGCAATGGAAACACTTTTGGTCAGCTTCCCACATGAGTATGAGTAGGTTGAAAGTTGTTTCATGCCTTTGTTCATCAAGACAAAAAAGTTACTTTCTCAGTGCATACTATGCTTAGACAATACAAATAGTATACATTTCAATTTTACACCAAAGTACTTACTGCAAACCTAATGGAAACACCTTAGGTTAACTTCCCAAATGAATATGAGTAGTTTGAAAGTTTTTTCATGGCTCCACACATCAACACAAAAAAGTTGTTATCTCAGTGCATACAATGCTTAGATAATACAAATAGTATACATTTCAATTTACACCAAAGTACTGTCTGCGAAACCTAATGGAAACACCCTAGGTTAACGTCCCAAATGATCATGAGTAGTTTGAATGTTTTTTCATGGCTCCACACATCAACACAAAAAAGTTGTTATCTCAGTGCATACAATGCTTAGATAATACAAATAGTATACATTTCAATTTTACAACAAAGTACTTACTGCAAACCTAATGGAAACACCTTTGGTTAACCTCCCACATGAGTATGAGTAGGTTGAAAGTTGTTTCATGCCTCTGTTCATCAAGACAAAAAAGTTACTTTCTCAGTGCATACTAGGCTTAGGCAATACAAATAGTATACATTTCAATTTAACACCAAAGTACTCACTGCAAACCTAATGGAAACACCTTAAGTTAACTTCCCACATGATTATGAATAGTTTGAAAGTTCTTTCATGGCTCTACACATCAACACAAAAATGTTGTATCTCAGTGCATACAATGCTTAGATAATACAAATAGTATACATTTCAATTTAACACCAAAGTACTTACTGCAAACCTAATGGAAACACCTTAGGTTAACTTCCCAAATGAGTATGAGTAGTTTGAAAGTTTTTTCATGGCTCCACACATCAACACAAAAAAGTTGTTATCTCAGTGCATACAATGCATAGATAATACAAATAGTATACATTTCAATTTTACACCAAAGTACTTACTGCAAACCTAATGGAAACACCCTAGGTTAACTTCCCAAGTGATCATGAGTAGTTTGAAAGTTGTTTCATGCCTCTGTTCATCAAGACAAAAAAGCTACTTTCTCAGTGCATACTAGGCTTAGACAATACAAATAGTATACATTTCATTTTTACACCAAAGTACTTACTGCAAACCGAATGGAAACAGCTTAGGTTAACTTCTCAAATGATTATGAGAACTTTGAAAGTTTTTTCATGGCTCCATACATCAACACAAAAAAGTTGTTATCTCAGTGCAGGCAATGCTTAGATAATACAAATAGTGTACATTTCAATTTTACACCAAAGTTCTTCCAGAAAACCTAATGGAAACACCTTAGGTTAACTTCCCACATGAGTATGAGTAGGTTGAAAGTTGTTTCATGCCTCTGTTCATCCAGACAAAAAAGTTACTTTCTCAGTGCATACTATGCTTAGACAATACAAATAGTATACATTTCAATTTTACACCAAAGTACTTACTGCAAACCTAATGGAAACACCTTAGGTTAACTTCCCAAATGATTATGCGTAGTTTGGAAGTTTTTTCATGGCTCCATACATCAACACAAAAAAGTTGTTATCTCAGTGCATACAATGCTTAGATAATACAAATAGTATACATATCAATTTTACACCAAAGTACTTACTGCAAACCTAATGGAAACACCTTAGGTTAACTTCCCAAATGAGTATGAGTAGTTTGAAAGTTTTTTCATGGCTCCACACATCAACACAAAAAAGTTGTTATCTCAGTGCATACAATGCTTAGATAATACAAATAGTATACATATCAATTTTACACCAAAGTACTTACTGCAAACCTAATGGAAACACTTTAGGTTAACTTCCAACATGAGAATGAATAGGTTGAAAGTTGTTTCATGCCTCTCTTCGTCAAGACAAAAAAGTTACTTTCTCAGTGCATACTATGCTTAGACAATACAAATAGTATACATTTCAATTTTACACCAAAGTACTTACTGCAAACCTAATGGAAACACCTTAGGTTAACTTCCCAAATGAATATGAGTAGTTTGAAAGTTTTTTCATGGCTCCACACATCAACACAAAAAAGTTGTTATCTCAGTGCATACAATGCTTAGATAATACAAATAGTATACATTTCAATTTTACACCAAAGTACTGTCTGCAAACCTAATGGAAACACCCTAGGTTAACGTCCCAAATGATCATGAGTAGTTTGAATGTTTTTTCATGGCTCCACACATCAACACAAAAAAGTTGTTATCTCAGTGCATACAATGCTTAGATAATACAAATAGTATACATTTCAATTTTACAACAAAGTACTTATTGCAAACCTAATGGAAACACCTTTGGTTAACCTCCCACATGAGTATGAGTAGGTTGAAAGTTGTTTCATGCCTCTGTTCATCAAGACAAAAAAGTTACTTTCTCAGTGCATACTAGGCTTAGGCAATACAAATAGTATACGTTTCAATTTAACACCAAAGTACTCACTGCAAACCTAATGGAAACACCTTAAGTTAACTTCCCACATGATTATGAATAGTTTGAAAGTTCTTTCATGGCTCTACACATCAACACAAAAATGTTGTTATTCAGGGCATACAATGATTAGTTAATACAAATAGTATACATTTCAATTTAACACCAAAGTACTCACTGCAAACCTAATGGAAACACCTTAAGTTAACTTCCCACATGATTATGAATAGTTTGAAAGTTCTTTCATGGCTCTACACATCAACACAAAAATGTTGTTAATTCAGGGCATACAATGATTAGTTAATATAAATAGTATACATTTCAATTTTACACCAAAGTACTTACTGCAAACCTAATGGAAACACCTTAGCTTAACTTCCCACATGATTCTGAGATGTCTGAAAGTTGCTTCAAACCTGTGCACATAAAGACAAAAAAGTTGATCTCTCTGTGCATACAATGCTTAGACAATACAAATAGTATACATTTCAATTTTACACCAAAGTACTTACTGCAAACCTAATGGAAACACCTTTGGTTACCTTCCCACATGTTTCTGAGTTGTTTGAAAGTTGTATTATGGCTCTGCACATGAAAACAAAATAGTTGTTATCTCAGAGCATGCAATGCTTTTACAATACAACAGCATACATTTCACTTTTACACCAAAGTACTTACTGCAAACCTAATGCAAACACCTTTGGTTAGCTTCCCACATGACTATGAGTAGGTTGAAAGTTGTTTCATGCCTCTGTTCAAGACAAAAAAGTTACTTTCTCAGTGCATACTAGGCTTAGGCAATACAAATAGTATACATTTCAATTTTACACCAAAGTACTCACTGCAAACCTAATGGAAACACTTTAGATTATCTTCCCACTGAGAATGAATAGGTTGAAAGTTGTTTCATGCCTCTCTTCGTCAAGACAAAAAAGTTAGTTTCTCAGTGCAAACTATGCTTAGACAATACAAATAGTATACATTTCAATTTTACACCAAAGTACTTACTGCAAACCTAATGGAAACACCTTAGGTTAACTTCCAAATGATTATGAGTAGTTTGAAAGTTTTTTCATGGCTCCACACATCAACACAAAAAAGTTGTTATCTCAGTGCATACAATGCTTAGATAATACAAATAGTATACATTTCAATTTTACACCAAAGTACTTACTGCAAACCTAATGGAAAACACCTTAGGTTAACTTCCCACACGTTTCTGAGTTGTTTGAAAGTTGTATTATGGCTCTACACATGAAACAAAAAAGTTGATCTCTCAGTGCATACAATGCTTTTACAATACAAATAGCATACATTTCACTTTTACACCAAAGAACTTACTGCAAACCTAATGCAAACAGCTTTGGTTAGCTTCCACATGACTATGAGTAGGTTGAAAGTTGTTTCATGCCTCTGTTCATCAAGACAAAAAGTTACTTTCTCAGTGCATACTAGCCTTAGGCAATACAAATAGTATACATTTCAATTTTACACCAAAGTACTCACTGCAAACCTAATGGAAACACTTTAGATTAACATCCACATGAAAATGAATAGGTTGAAAGTTGTTTCATGGCTCTGTTCATCAAGACAAAAAAGTTACTTTCTCAGTGCATACTATGCTTAGACAATACAAATAGTATACATTTCAATTTTACACTAAAGTACTTACTGCAAACCTAATGGAAACACCTTAGGTTAACTTCCCAAATGATCATGAGTAGTTTGAAAGTTTTTTCATGGCTCCACACATCAACACAAAAAAGTTATTATCTCAGTGCATACAATGCTTAGATAATACAAATAGTATACATTTCAATTTTACTCCAAAGTACTGACTGCAAACCTAATGGGAAACACTTTTGGTTAGCTTCCCACATGAGTATGAGTAGGTTGAAAGTTGTTTCATGCCTCTGTTCATCAAGACAAAAAAGCTACTTTCTCAGTGCATACTAGGCTTAGACAATACAAATAGTATACATTTCAATTTTACACCAAAGTACTTACTGCAAACCGAATGGAAACAGCTTAGGTTAACTTCTCAAATGATTATGAGTACTTTGAAAGTTTTTTCATGGCTCCATAAATCAACACAAAAAAGTTGTTATCTCAGTGCAGACAATGCTTAGATAATACAAATAGTGTACATTTCAATTTTACACCAAAGTTCTTCCTGAAAACCTAATGGAAACACCTTAGGTTAACTTCCCACATGAGTATGAGTAGGCTGAAAGTTGTTTCATGCCTCTGTTCATCAAGACAAAAAAGTTACTTTCTCAGTGCATACTATGCTTAGACAATACAAATAGTATACATTTCAATTTTACACCAAAGTACTTACTGCAAACCTAATGGAAACACCTTAGATTAACATCCAAATGATTATGAGTAGTTTGGAAGTTTTTTCATGGCTCCATACATCAACACAAAAAAGTTGTTATCTCAGTGCATACAATGCTTAGATAATACAAATAGTATACATTTCAATTTTACACCAAAGTACTTACTGCAAACCTAATGGAAACACCTTAGGTTAACTTCCCACACGTTTCTGAGTTGTTTGAAAGTTGTATTATGGCTCTACACATGAAAACAAAAAAGTTGATCTCTCAGTGCATACAATGCTTTTACAATACAAATAGCATACATTTCACTTTTACACCAAAGAACTTACTGCAAACCTAATGCAAACACCTTTGGTTAGCTTCCCACATGACTATGAGTAGGTTGAAAGTTGTTTCATGCCTCTGTTCATCAAGACAAAAAAGTTACTTTCTCAGTGCATACTAGCCTTAGGCAATACAAATAGTATACATTTCAATTTTACACCAAAGTACTCACTGCAAACCTAATGGAAACACTTTAGATTAACATCCCACATGAAAATGAATAGGTTGAAAGTTGTTTCATGCCTCTGTTCATCAAGACAAAAAAGTTACTTTCTCAGTGCATACTATGCTTAGACAATACAAATAGTATACATTTCAATTTTACACTAAAGTACTTACTGCAAACCTAATGGAAACACCTTAGGTTAACTTCCCAAATGATTATGAGTAGTTTGGAAGTTTTTTCATGGCTCCATACATCAACACAAAAAAGTTGTTATCTCAGTGCATACAATGCTTAGATAATACAAATAGTATACATTTCAATTTAACACCAAAGTACTTACTGCAAACCTAATGGAAACACCTTAGGTTAACTTCCCAAATGAGTATGAGTAGTTTGAAAGTTTTTTCATGGCTCCACACATCAACACAAAAAAGTTGTTATCTCAGTGCATACAATGCATAGATAATACAAATAGTATACATTTCAATTTTACACCAAAGTACTTACTGCAAACCTAATGGAAACACCCTAGGTTAACTTCCCAAATGATCATGAGTAGTTTGAAAGTTTTTTCATGGCTCCACACATCAACACAAAAAAGTTGTTATCTCAGTGCATACAATGCTTAGATAATACAAATAGTATACATTTCAATTTTACACCAAAGTACTTACTGCAAACCTAATGGAAACACCTTTGGTTAACTTCCCACATGAGTATGAGTAGGTTGAAAGTTGTTTCATGCCTCTGTTCATCAAGACAAAAAAGTTACTTTCTCAGTGCATACTATGCTTAGACAGTACAAATAGTATACATTTCAATTTTACACCAAAGTACTTACTGCAAACCTAATGGAAACACCTTAGATTAACATCCCACATGAAAATGAATAGGTTGAAAGGTGTTTCATGCCTCTCTTCGTCAAGACAAAAAAGTTACTTTCTAAGTGCATACTATGCTTAGACAATACAAATAGTATACATTTCAATTTTACACCAAAGTACTGATTGCAAACCTAATGGAAACACCCTAGGTTAACTTCCCAAATGATCATGAGTAGTTTGAAAGTTTTTTCATGGCTCCACACATCAACACAAAAAAGTTGTTATCTCAGTGCATACAATGCTTAGATAATACAAATAGTATACATTTCAATTTTACACCAAAGTGCTGACTGCAAACCTAATGGAAACACCCTAGGTTAACTTCCCAAATAAGGATGAGTAGTTTGAAAGTTTTTTCATGGCTCCACACATCAACACAAAAAAGTTGTTATCTCAGTGCATACAATGCTTAGATAATACAAATAGTATACATTTCAATTTTACACCCAAGTTCTTCCTGAAAACCTAATGCAAACACCTTAGGTTAACTTCCCACATGAGTATGAGTAGGTTGAAAGTTTTTTCATGCCTCTGTTCATCAAGACAAAAAAGTTACTTTCTCAGTGCATACTATGCTTAGGCAATACAAATAGTATACATTTCAATTTTACACTAAAGTACTTACTGCAAACCTAATGGAAACACCTTAGGTTAACTTCCCAAATGATTATGAGTAGTTTGGAAGTTTTTTCATGGCTCCATACATCAACACAAAAAAGTTGTTATCTCAGTGCATACAATGCTTAGATAATACAAATAGTATACATTTCAATTTAACACCAAAGTACTTACTGCAAACCTAATGGAAACACCTTAGGTTAACTTCCCAAATGAGTATGTGTAGTTTGAAA
The DNA here is from genome assembly GCF_030028105.1 of Mobula birostris. Lineage (NCBI taxonomy): Eukaryota > Metazoa > Chordata > Chondrichthyes > Myliobatiformes > Myliobatidae > Mobula > Mobula birostris. The sequence continues at coordinate 38,994,505 of NC_092398.1, forward strand.
GTTTTTTCATGGCTCCACACATCAACACAAAAAAGTTGTTATCTCAGTGCATACAATGCATAGATAATACAAATAGTATACATTTCAATTTTACACCAAAGTACTTACTGCAAACCTAATGGAAACACCTTAGGTTAACTTCCCAAAGGATCATGAGTAGTTTGAAAGTTTTTTCATGGCTCCACACATCAACACAAAAAAGTTGTTATCTCAGTGCATACAATGCTTAGATAATACAAATAGTATACATTTCAATTTTACACCAAAGTACTTACTGCAAACCTAATGGAAACACCCTAGGTTAACTTCCCAAATGATCATGAGTAGTTTGAAAGTTTTTTCATGGCTCCACACATCAACACAAAAAAGTTGTTATCTCAGGGCATACAATGGTTAGATAATACAAATAGTATACATTTCAATTTTACACCAAAGTACTTACTGCAAACCTAATGGAAACACTTTAGGTTAACTTCCAACATGAGAATGAATAGGTTGAAAGTTGTTTCATGCCTCTCTTCGTCAAGACAAAAAAGTTACTTTCTCAGTGCATACTATGCTTAGACAATACAAATAGTATACATTTCAATTTTACACCAAAGTACTTACTGCAAATCTAATGGAAACACCTTAGGTTAACTTTCCAAATGATTATGAGTAGTTTGAAAGTTTTTTCATGGCTCCACACATCAACACAAAAAAGTTGTTATCTCAGTGCATACAATGCTTAGATAATACAAATAGTATACATTTCAATTTTACACCAAAGTACTGATTGCAAACCTAATGGAAACACCCTAGGTTAACTTCCCAAATGATCATGAGTAGTTTGAAAGTTTTTTCATGGCTCCACACATCAACACAAAAAAGTTGTTATCTCAGTGCATACAATGCTTAGATAATACAAATAGTATACATTTCAATTTTACTCCAAAGTACTTACTGCAAACGCAATGGAAACACTTTTGGTCAGCTTCCCACATGAGTATGAGTAGGTTGAAAGTTGTTTCATGCCTTTGTTCATCAAGACAAAAAAGTTACTTTCTCAGTGCATACTATGCTTAGACAATACAAATAGTATACATTTCAATTTTACACCAAAGTACTTACTGCAAACCTAATGGAAACACCTTAGGTTAACTTCCCAAATGAATATGAGTAGTTTGAAAGTTTTTTCATGGCTCCACACATCAACACAAAAAAGTTGTTATCTCAGTGCATACAATGCTTAGATAATACAAATAGTATACATTTCAATTTTACACCAAAGTACTGTCTGCAAACCTAATGGAAACACCCTAGGTTAACGTCCCAAATGATCATGAGTAGTTTGAATGTTTTTTCATGGCTCCACACATCAACACAAAAAAGTTGTTATCTCAGTGCATACAATGCTTAGATAATACAAATAGTATACATTTCAATTTTACAACAAAGTACTTATTGCAAACCTAATGGAAACACCTTTGGTTAACCTCCCACATGAGTATGAGTAGGTTGAAAGTTGTTTCATGCCTCTGTTCATCAAGACAAAAAAGTTACTTTCTCAGTGCATACTAGGCTTAGGCAATACAAATAGTATACATTTCAATTTAACACCAAAGTACTCACTGCAAACCTAATGGAAACACCTTAAGTTAACTTCCCACATGATTATGAATAGTTTGAAAGTTCTTTCATGGCTCTACACATCAACACAAAAATGTTGTATCTCAGTGCATACAATGCTTAGATAATACAAATAGTATACATTTCAATTTAACACCAAAGTACTTACTGCAAACCTAATGGAAACACCTTAGGTTAACTTCCCAAATGAGTATGAGTAGTTTGAAAGTTTTTTCATGGCTCCACACATCAACACAAAAAAGTTGTTATCTCAGTGCATACAATGCATAGATAATACAAATAGTATACATTTCAATTTTGCACCAAAGTACTTACTGCAAACCTAATGGAAACACCCTAGGTTAACTTCCCAAGTGATCATGAGTAGTTTGAAAGTTGTTTCATGCCTCTGTTCATCAAGACAAAAAAGCTACTTTCTCAGTGCATACTAGGCTTAGACAATACAAATAGTATACATTTCATTTTTACACCAAAGTACTTACTGCAAACCGAATGGAAACAGCTTAGGTTAACTTCTCAAATGATTATGAGAACTTTGAAAGTTTTTTCATGGCTCCATACATCAACACAAAAAAGTTGTTATCTCAGTGCAGACAATGCTTAGATAATACAAATAGTGTACATTTCAATTTTACACCAAAGTTCTTCCAGAAAACCTAATGGAAACACCTTAGGTTAACTTCCCACATGAGTATGAGTAGGTTGAAAGTTGTTTCATGCCTCTGTTCATCCAGACAAAAAAGTTACTTTCTCAGTGCATACTATGCTTAGACAATACAAATAGTATACATTTCAATTTTACACCAAAGTACTTACTGCAAACCTAATGGAAACACCTTAGGTTAACTTCCCAAATGATTATGCGTAGTTTGGAAGTTTTTTCATGGCTCCATACATCAACACAAAAAAGTTGTTATCTCAGTGCATACAATGCTTAGATAATACAAATAGTATACATATCAATTTTACACCAAAGTACTTACTGCAAACCTAATGGAAACACCTTAGGTTAACTTCCCAAATGAGTATGAGTAGTTTGAAAGTTTTTTCATGGCTCCACACATCAACACAAAAAAGTTGTTATCTCAGTGCATACAATGCTTAGATAATACAAATAGTATACATATCAATTTTACACCAAAGTACTTACTGCAAACCTAATGGAAACACTTTAGGTTAACTTCCAACATGAGAATGAATAGGTTGAAAGTTGTTTCATGCCTCTCTTCGTCAAGACAAAAAAGTTACTTTCTCAGTGCATACTATGCTTAGACAATACAAATAGTATACATTTCAATTTTACACCAAAGTACTTACTGCAAACCTAATGGAAACACCTTAGGTTAACTTCCCAAATGAATATGAGTAGTTTGAAAGTTTTTTCATGGCTCCACACATCAACACAAAAAAGTTGTTATCTCAGTGCATACAATGCTTAGATAATACAAATAGTATACATTTCAATTTTACACCAAAGTACTGTCTGCAAACCTAATGGAAACACCCTAGGTTAACGTCCCAAATGATCATGAGTAGTTTGAATGTTTTTTCATGGCTCCACACATCAACACAAAAAAGTTGTTATCTCAGTGCATACAATGCTTAGATAATACAAATAGTATACATTTCAATTTTACAACAAAGTACTTATTGCAAACCTAATGGAAACACCTTTGGTTAACCTCCCACATGAGTATGAGTAGGTTGAAAGTTGTTTCATGCCTCTGTTCATCAAGACAAAAAAGTTACTTTCTCAGTGCATACTAGGCTTAGGCAATACAAATAGTATACATTTCAATTTAACACCAAAGTACTCACTGCAAACCTAATGGAAACACCTTAAGTTAACTTCCCACATGATTATGAATAGTTTGAAAGTTCTTTCATGGCTCTACACATCAACACAAAAATGTTGTTAATTCAGGGCATACAATGATTAGTTAATATAAATAGTATACATTTCAATTTTACACCAAAGTACTTACTGCAAACCTAATGGAAACACCTTAGCTTAACTTCCCACATGATTCTGAGATGTCTGAAAGTTGCTTCAAACCTGTGCACATAAAGACAAAAAAGTTGATCTCTCTGTGCATACAATGCTTAGACAATACAAATAGTATACATTTCAATTTTACACCAAAGTACTTACTGCAAACCTAATGGAAACACCTTTGGTTACCTTCCCACATGTTTCTGAGTTGTTTGAAAGTTGTATTATGGCTCTGCACATGAAAACAAAATAGTTGTTATCTCAGAGCATGCAATGCTTTTACAATACAAACAGCATACATTTCACTTTTACACCAAAGTACTTACTGCAAACCTAATGCAAACACCTTTGGTTAGCTTCCCACATGACTATGAGTAGGTTGAAAGTTGTTTCATGCCTCTGTTCAAGACAAAAAAGTTACTTTCTCAGTGCATACTAGGCTTAGGCAATACAAATAGTATACATTTCAATTTTACACCAAAGTACTCACTGCAAACCTAATGGAAACACTTTAGATTATCTTCCCACATGAGAATGAATAGGTTGAAAGTTGTTTCATGCCTCTCTTCGTCAAGACAAAAAAGTTAGTTTCTCAGTGCAAACTATGCTTAGACAATACAAATAGTATACATTTCAATTTTACACCAAAGTACTTACTGCAAACCTAATGGAAACACCTTAGGTTAACTTCCCAAATGATTATGAGTAGTTTGAAAGTTTTTTCATGGCTCCACACATCAACACAAAAAAGTTGTTATCTCAGTGCATACAATGCTTAGATAATACAAATAGTATACATTTCAATTTTACACCAAAGTACTGATTGCAAACCTAATGGAAACACCCTAGGTTAACTTCCCAAGTGATCATGAGTAGTTTGAAAGTTGTTTCATGCCTCTGTTCATCAAGACAAAAAAGCTACTTTCTCAGTGCATACTAGGCTTAGACAATACAAATAGTATACATTTCATTTTTACACCAAAGTACTTACTGCAAACCGAATGGAAACAGCTTAGGTTAACTTCTCAAATGATTATGAGTACTTTGAAAGTTTTTTCATGGCTCCATACATCAACACAAAAAAGTTGTTATCTCAGTGCAGACAATGCTTAGATAATACAAATAGTGTACATTTCAATTTTACACCAAAGTTCTTCCTGAAAACCTAATGGAAACACCTTAGGTTAACTTCCCACATGAGTATGAGTAGGTTGAAAGTTGTTTCATGCCTCTGTTCATCCAGACAAAAAAGTTACTTTCTCAGTGCATACTATGCTTAGACAATACAAATAGTATACATTTCAATTTTACACCAAAGTACTTACTGCAAACCTAATGGAAACACCTTAGGTTAACTTCCCAAATGATTATGCGTAGTTTGGAAGTTTTTTCATGGCTCCATACATCAACACAAAAAAGTTGTTATCTCAGTGCATACAATGCTTAGATAATACAAATAGTATACATATCAATTTTACACCAAAGTACTTACTGCAAACCTAATGGAAACACCTTAGGTTAACTTCCCAAATGAGTATGAGTAGTTTGAAAGTTTTTTCATGGCTCCACACATCAACACAAAAAAGTTGTTATCTCAGTGCATACAATGCTTAGATAATACAAATAGTATACATATCAATTTTACACCAAAGTACTTACTGCAAACCTAATGGAAACACCTTAGGTTAACTTCCCAAATGAGTATGAGTAGTTTGAAAGTTTTTTCATGGCTCCACACATCAACACAAAAAAGTTGTTATCTCAGTGCATACAATGCATAGATAATACAAATAGTATACATTTCAATTTTACACCAAAGTACTTACTGCAAACCTAATGGAAACAGCCTAGGTTAACTTCCCAAATGATCATGAGTAGTTTGAAAGTTTTTTCATGGCTCCACACATCAACACAAGAAAGTTGTTATCTCAGTGCATACAATGCTTAGATAATACAAATAGTATACATTTCAATTTTACACCAAAGTACTTACTGCAAACCTAATGGAAACACCTTTGGTTAACTTCCCACATGAGTATGAGTAGGTTGAAAGTTGTTTCATGCCTCTGTTCATCAAGACAAAAAAGTTACTTTCTCAGTGCATACTATGCTTAGACAATACAAATAGTATACATTTCAATTTTACACCAAAGTACTTACTGCAAACCTAATGGAAACACCTTAGGTTAACTTCCCAAATGAATATGAGTAGTTTGAAAGTTTTTTCATGGCTCCACACATCAACACAAAAAAGTTGTTATCTCAGTGCATACAATGCTTAAATAATACAAATAGTATACATTTCAATTTTACACCAAAGTACTGATTGCAAACCTAATGGAAACACCCTAGGTTAACTTCCCAAATGATCATGAGTAGTTTGAAAGTTTTTTCATGGCTCCACACATCAACACAAAAAAGTTGTTATCTCAGTGCATACAATGCTTAGATAATACAAATAGTATACATTTCATTTTACACCAAGTACTTACTGCAAACGCAATGGAAACACTTTTGGTCAGCTTCCCACATGAGTATGAGATGTCTGAAAGTTGTTTCACACCTGTGCACATAAAGACAAAAAAGTTAATCTCTCAGTGCATACAATGCTTTTACAATACAAATAGCATACATTTCAATTTTACACCAAAGTACTTACTGCAAACCTAATGGAAACACCCTAGGTTAACTTCCCAAATGATCATGAGTAGTTTGAAAGTTTTTTCATGGCTCCACACATCAACACAAAAAAGTTGTTATCTCAGTGCATACAATGCTTAGATAATAAAAATAGTATACATTTCAATTTTACACCAAAGTACTTACTGCAAACCTAATGGAAACACCTTTGGTTAACTTCCCACATGAGTATGAGTAGGTTGAAAGTTGTTTCATGCCTCTGTTCATCAAGACAAAAAAGTTACTTTCTCAGTGCATACTATGCTGAGACAATACAAATAGTATACATTTCAATTTTACACCAAAGTACTTACTGCAAACCTAATGGAAACACCTTAGGTTAACTTCCCAAATGAATATGAGTAGTTTGAAAGTTTTTTCATGGCTCCACACATCAACACAAAAAAGTTGGTATCTCAGTGCATACAATGCTTAGATAATACAAATAGTATACATTTCAATTTTACACCAAAGTACTGACTGCAAACCTAATGGAAACACCCTAGGTTAACTTCCCAAATAATCATGAGTAGTTTGAAAGTTTTTTCATGGCTCCACACATCAACACAAAAAATTTGTTATCTCAGGGCATACAATGGTTAGATAATACAAATAGTATACATTTCAATTTTACACCAAAGTACTTACTGCAAACCTAATGGAAACACTTTAGGTTAACTTCCCACATGAGAATGAATAGGTTGAAAGTTCTTTCATGCCTCTCTTCGTCAAGACAAAAAAGTTACTTGCTCAGTGTATACTATGCTTAGACAATACAAATAGTATACATTTCAATTTTACACCAAAGTACTTACTGCAAACCTAATGGAAACACCTTAGGTTAACATTCCAAATGATTATGAGTAGTTTGAAAGTTTTTTCATGGCTCCACACATCAACACAAAAAAGTTGTTATCTCAGTGCATACAATGCTTAGATAATACAAATAGTATACATTTCAATTTTACACCAAAGTACTGATTGCAAACCTAATGGAAACACCCTAGGTTAACTTCCCAAATGATCATGAGTAGTTTGAAAGTTTTTTCATGGCTCCACACATCAACACAAAAAAGTTGTTATCTCAGTGCATACAATGCTTAGATAATACAAATAGTATACATTTCAATTTTACTCCAAAGTACTTACTGCAAACGCAATGGAAACACTTTTGGTCAGCTTCCCACATGAGTATGAGTAGGTTGAAAGTTGTTTCATGCCTCTGTTCATCAAGACAAAAAAGTTACTTTCTCAGTGCATACTATGCTTAGACAATACAAATAGTATACATTTCAGTTTTACACCAATGTACTTACTGCAAACCTAATGGAAACACCTTAGGTTAACTTCCCAAATGAATATGAGTAGTTTGAAAGTTTTTTCATGGCTCCACACATCAACACAAAAAAGTTGATATCTCAGTGCATACAATGCTTAGATAATACAAATAGTATACATTTCAATTTTACACCAAAGTGCTGACTGCAAACCTAATGGAAACACCCTAGGTTAACTTCCCAAATAATCATGAGTAGTTTGAAAGTTTTTTCATGGCTCCACACATCAACACAAAAAAGTTGTTATCTCAGTGCATACAATGCTTAGATAATACAAATAGTATACATCTCAATTTTACACCAAAGTACTGTCTGCAAACCTAATGGAAACACCCTAGGTTAACGTCCCAAATGATCATGAGTAGTTTGAATGCTTTTTCATGGCTCCACACATCAGCACAAAAAAGTTGTTATCGCAGTGCATACAATGCTTAGATAATACAAATAGTATATATTTCAATTTTACACCAAAGTACTGACTGCAAACCTAATGGAAACACCCTAGGTTAACTTCCCAAATGATCATGAGTAGTTTGAAAGTTTTTTCATGGCTCCACACATCAACACAAAAAAGTTGTTATCTCAGTGCATACAAAGCTTAGATAACACAAATAGTATACATTTCAATTTTACACCAAAGTACTTACTGCAAACCTAATGGAAACACCTTAAGTTAAATTCCCACATGATTATAAATAGTTTGAAAGTTCTTTCATGGCTCTACACATCAACACAAAAATGTTGTTAACTCAGGGCATACAATGATTAGTTAATATAAATAGTATACATTACAATTTTACACCAAAGTTCTTTCTGCAAACCTAATGGAAACACCTTAGCTTAACTTCCCACATGATTCTGAGATGTCTGAAAGTTGCTTCAAACCTGTGCACATAAAGACAAAAAAGTTGATCTCTCTGTGCATACAATGCTTAGACAATACAAATAGTATACATTTCAATTTTACACCAAAGTACTTACTGCAAACCTAATGGAAACACCCTAGGTTAACTTCCCAAATGATCATGAGTAGTTTGAAAGTTTTTTCATGGCTCCACACATCAACACAAAAAAGTTGTTATCTCAGTGCATACAATGCTTAGATAATACAAATAGTATACATTTCAATTTTACACCAAAGTACTGATTGCAAACCTAATGGAAACACCCTAGGTTAACTTCCCAAGTGATCATGAGTAGTTTGAAAGTTGTTTCATGCCTCTGTTCATCAAGACAAAAAAGCTACTTTCTCAGTGCATACTAGGCTTAGACAATACAAATAGTATACATTTCATTTTTACACCAAAGTACTTACTGCAAACCGAATGGAAACAGCTTAGGTTAACTTCTCAAATGATTATGAGTACTTTGAAAGTTTTTTCATGGCTCCATACATCAACACAAAAAAGTTGTTATCTCAGTGCAGACAATGCTTAGATAATACAAATAGTGTACATTTCAATTTTACACCAAAGTTCTTCCTGAAAACCTAATGGAAACACCTTAGGTTAACTTCCCACATGAGTATGAGTAGGTTGAAAGTTGTTTCATGCCTCTGTTCAAGACAAAAAAGTTACTTTCTCAGTGCATACTAGGCTTAGGCAATACAAATAGTATACATTTCAATTTTACACCAAAGTACTCACTGCAAACCTAATGGAAACACTTTAGATTATCTTCCCACATGAGAATGAATAGGTTGAAAGTTGTTTCATGCCTCTCTTCGTCAAGACAAAAAAGTTAGTTTCTCAGTGCAAACTATGCTTAGACAATACAAATAGTATACATTTCAATTTTACACCAAAGTACTTACTGCAAACCTAATGGAAACACCTTAGGTTAACTTCCCAAATGATTATGAGTAGTTTGAAAGTTTTTTCATGGCTCCACACATCAACACAAAAAAGTTGTTATCTCAGTGCATACAATGCTTAGATAATACAAATAGTATACATTTCAATTTTACACCAAAGTACTGATTGCAAACCTAATGGAAACACCCTAGGTTAACTTCCCAAGTGATCATGAGTAGTTTGAAAGTTGTTTCATGCCTCTGTTCATCAAGACAAAAAAGCTACTTTCTCAGTGCATACTAGGCTTAGACAATACAAATAGTATACATTTCATTTTTACACCAAAGTACTTACTGCAAACCGAATGGAAACAGCTTAGGTTAACTTCTCAAATGATTATGAGTACTTTGAAAGTTTTTTCATGGCTCCATACATCAACACAAAAAAGTTGTTATCTCAGTGCAGACAATGCTTAGATAATACAAATAGTGTACATTTCAATTTTACACCAAAGTTCTTCCTGAAAACCTAATGGAAACACCTTAGGTTAACTTCCCACATGAGTATGAGTAGGTTGAAAGTTGTTTCATGCCTCTGTTCATCCAGACAAAAAAGTTACTTTCTCAGTGCATACTATGCTTAGACAATACAAATAGTATACATTTCAATTTTACACCAAAGTACTTACTGCAAACCTAATGGAAACACCTTAGGTTAACTTCCCAAATGATTATGCGTAGTTTGGAAGTTTTTTCATGGCTCCATACATCAACACAAAAAAGTTGTTATCTCAGTGCATACAATGCTTAGATAATACAAATAGTATACATATCAATTTTACACCAAAGTACTTACTGCAAACCTAATGGAAACACCTTAGGTTAACTTCCCAAATGAGTATGAGTAGTTTGAAAGTTTTTTCATGGCTCCACACATCAACACAAAAAAGTTGTTATCTCAGTGCATACAATGCTTAGATAATACAAATAGTATACATATCAATTTTACACCAAAGTACTTACTGCAAACCTAATGGAAACACCTTAGGTTAACTTCCCAAATGAGTATGAGTAGTTTGAAAGTTTTTTCATGGCTCCACACATCAACACAAAAAAGTTGTTATCTCAGTGCATACAATGCATAGATAATACAAATAGTATACATTTCAATTTTACACCAAAGTACTTACTGCAAACCTAATGGAAACACCCTAGGTTAACTTCCCAAATGATCATGAGTAGTTTGAAAGTTTTTTCATGGCTCCACACATCAACACAAAAAAGTTGTTATCTCAGTGCATACAATGCTTAGATAATACAAATAGTATACATTTCAATTTTACACCAAAGTACTTACTGCAAACCTAATGGAAACACCTTTGGTTAACTTCCCACATGAGTATGAGTAGGTTGAAAGTTGTTTCATGCCTCTGTTCATCAAGACAAAAAAGTTACTTTCTCAGTGCATACTATGCTTAGACAATACAAATTGTATACATTTCAATTTTACACCAAAGTACTTACTGCAAACCTAATGGAAACACCTTAGGTTAACTTCCCAAATGAATATGAGTAGTTTGAAAGTTTTTTCATGGCTCCACACATCAACACAAAAAAGTTGTTATCTCAGTGCATACAATGCTTAGATAATACAAATAGTATACATTTCAATTTTACACCAAAGTACTGATTGCAAACCTAATGGAAACACCCTAGGTTAACTTCCCAAATGATCATGAGTAGTTTGAAAGTTTTTTCATGGCTCCACACATCAACACAAAAAAGTTGTTATCTCAGTGCATACAATGCTTAGATAATACAAATAGTATACATTTCAATTTTACACCAAGTACTTACTGCAAACGCAATGCAAACACTTTTGGTCAGCTTCCCACATGAGTATGAGATGTCTGAAAGTTGTTTCACACCTGTGCACATAAAGACAAAAAAGTTGATCTCTCAGTGCATACAATGCTTTTACAATACAAATAGCATACATTTCAATTTTACACCAAAGTACTTACTGCAAACCTAATGGAAACACCCTAGGTTAACTTCCCAAATGATCATGAGTAGTTTGAAAGTTTTTTCATGGCTCCACACATCAACACAAAAAATTTGTTATCTCAGGGCATACAATGGTTAGATAATAAAAATAGTATACATTTCAATTTTACACCAAAGTACTTACTGCAAACCTAATGGAAACACCTTTGGTTAACTTCCCACATGAGTATGAGTAGGTTGAAAGTTGTATCATCCCTCTGTTCATCAAGACAAAAAAGTTACTTTCTCAGTGCATACTATGCTTAGACAATACAAATAGTATACATTTCAATTTTACACCAAAGTACTTACTGCAAACCTAATGGAAACACCTTAGGTTAACTTCCCAAATGAATATGAGTAGTTTGAAAGTTTTTTCATGGCTCCACACATCAACACAAAAAAGTTGGTATCTCAGTGCATACAATGCTTAGATAATACAAATAGTATACATTTCAATTTTACACCAAAGTACTGACTGCAAACCTAATGGAAACACCCTAGGTTAACTTCCCAAATAATCATGAGTAGTTTGAAAGTTTTTTCATGGCTCCACACATCAACACAAAAAATTTGTTATCTCAGGGCATACAATGGTTAGATAATACAAATAGTATACATTTCAATTTTACACCAAAGTACTTACTGCAAACCTAATGGAAACACTTTAGGTTAACTTCCCACATGAGAATGAATAGGTTGAAAGTTCTTTCATGCCTCTCTTCGTCAAGACAAAAAAGTTACTTGCTCAGTGCATACTATGCTTAGACAATACAAATAGTATACATTTCAATTTTACACCAAAGTACTTACTGCAAACCTAATGGAAACACCTTAGGTTAACTTTCCAAATGATTATGAGTAGTTTGAAAGTTTTTTCATGGCTCCACACATCAACACAAAAAAGTTGTTATCTCAGTGCATACAATGCTTAGATAATACAAATAGTATACATTTCAATTTTACACCAAAGTACTGATTGCAAACCTAATGGAAACACCCTAGGTTAACTTCCCAAATGATCATGAGTAGTTTGAAAGTTTTTTCATGGCTCCACACATCAACACAAAAAAGTTGTTATCTCAGTGCATACAATGCTTAGATAATACAAATAGTATACATTTCAATTTTACTCCAAAGTACTTACTGCAAACGCAATGGAAACACTTTTGGTCAGCTTCCCACATGAGTATGAGTAGGTTGAAAGTTGTTTCATGCCTCTGTTCATCAAGACAAAAAAGTTACTTTCTCAGTGCATACTATGCTTAGACAATACAAATAGTATACATTTCAGTTTTACACCAATGTACTTACTGCAAACCTAATGGAAACACCTTAGGTTAACTTCCCAAATGAATATGAGTAGTTTGAAAGTTTTTTCATGGCTCCACACATCAACACAAAAAAGTTGTTATCTCAGTGCATACAATGCTTAGATAATACAAATAGTATACATCTCAATTTTACACCAAAGTACTGTCTGCAAACCTAATGGAAACACCCTAGGTTAACGTCCCAAATGATCATGAGTAGTTTGAATGCTTTTTCATGGCTCCACACATCAACACAAAAAAGTTGTTATCTCAGCGCATACAATGCTTAGATAATACAAATAGTATATATTTCAATTTTACACCAAAGTACTGACTGCAAACCTAATGGAAACACCCTAGGTTAACTTCCCAAATGATCATGAGTAGTTTGAAAGTTTTTTCATGGCTCCACACATCAACACAAAAAAGTTGTTATCTCAGTGCATACAATGCTTAGATAATACAAATAGTATACATTTCAATTTTACACCAAAGTACTTACTGCAAACCTAATGGAAACACCTTTGGTTAACTTCCCACATGAGTATGAGTAGGTTGAAAGTTGTTTCATGCCTCTGTTCATCAAGACAAAAAAGTTACTTTCTCAGTGCATACTAGGCTTAGGCAATACAAATAGTATACATTTCAATTTTACACCAAAGTACTCACTGCAAACCTAATGGAAACACCTTAAGTTAAATTCCCACATGATTATAAATAGTTTGAAAGTTCTTTCATGGCTCTACACATCAACACAAAAATGTTGTTAACTCAGGGCATACAATGATTAGTTAATATAAATAGTATACATTACAATTTTACACCAAAGTTCTTACTGCAAACCTAATGGAAACACCTTAGCTTAACTTCCCACATGATTCTGAGATGTCTGAAAGTTGCTTCAAACCTGTGCACATAAAGACAAAAAAGTTGATCTCTCTGTGCATACAATGCTTAGACAATACAAATAGTATACATTTCAATTTTACACCAAAGTACTTACTGCAAACCTAATGGAAACACCCTAGGTTAACTTCTCAAATGATCATGAGTAGTTTGAAAGTTTTTTCATGGCTCCACACATCAACACAAAAAAGTTGTTATCTCAGTGCATACAATGCTTAGATAATACAAATAGTATACATTTCAATTTTACACCAAAGTACTTACTGCAACCCTAATGGAAACACCTTTGGTTAACTTCCCACATGAGTATGAGTAGGTTGAAAGTTGTTTCATGCCTCCGTTCATCAAGACAAAAAAGTTACTTTCTCAGTGCATACTATGCTTAGACAATACAAATAGTATACATTTCAATTTTACACCAAAGTACTTACTGCAAACCTAATGGAAACACCTTAGGTTAACTTCCCAAATGATTATGAGTAGTTTGAAAGTTTTTTCATGGCTCCATACATCAACACAAAAAAGTTCTTATCTCAGTGCAGCCAATGCTTAGATAATACAAATAGTATACATTTCAATTTTACACCAAAGTACTGACTGCAAACCTAATGGAAACACCCTAGGTTAACTTCCCAAATAATCATGAGTAGTTTGAAAGTTTTTTCATGGCTCCACACATCAACACAAAAAATTTGTTATCTCAGGGCATACAATGTTTAGATAATACAAATAGTATACATTTCAATTTTACACCAAAGTACTTACTGCAAACCTAATGGAAACACTTTAGGTTAACTTCCCACATGAGAATGAATAGGTTGAAAGTTCTTTCATGCCTCTCTTCGTCAAGACAAAAAAGTTACTTGCTCAGTGCATACTATGCTTAGACAATACAAATAGTATACATTTCAATTTTACACCAAAGTACTTACTGCAAACCTAATGGAAACACCTTAGGTTAACTTTCCAAATGATTATGAGTAGTTTGAAAGTTTTTTCATGGCTCCACACATCAACACAAAAAAGTTGTTATCTCAGTGCATACAATGCTTAGATAATACAAATAGTATACATTTCAATTTTACACCAAAGTACTGATTGCAAACCTAATGGAAACACCCTAGGTTAACTTCCCAAATGATCATGAGTAGTTTGAAAGTTTTTTCATGGCTCCACACATCAACACAAAAAAGTTGTTATCTCAGTGCATACAATGCTTAGATAATACAAATAGTATACATTTCAATTTTACTCCAAAGTACTTACTGCAAACGCAATGGAAACACTTTTGGTCAGCTTCCCACATGAGTATGAGTAGGTTGAAAGTTGTTTCATGCCTCTGTTCATCAAGACAAAAAAGTTACTTTCTCAGTGCATACTATGCTTAGACAATACAAATAGTATACATTTCAGTTTTACACCAATGTACTTACTGCAAACCTAATGCAAACACCTTAGGTTAACTTCCCAAATGAATATGAGTAGTTTGAAAGTTTTTTCATGGCTCCACACATCAACACAAAAAAGTTGTTATCTCAGTGCATACAATGCTTAGATAATACAAATAGTATACATCTCAATTTTACACCAAAGTACTGTCTGCAAACCTAATGGAAACACCCTAGGTTAACGTCCCAAATGATCATGAGTAGTTTGAATGCTTTTTCATGGCTCCACACATCAACACAAAAAAGTTGTTATCTCAGCGCATACAATGCTTAGATAATACAAATAGTATATATTTCAATTTTACACCAAAGTACTGACTGCAAACCTAATGGAAACACCCTAGGTTAACTTCCCAAATGATCATGAGTAGTTTGAAAGTTTTTTCATGGC
Source organism: Mobula birostris (assembly GCF_030028105.1). Lineage (NCBI taxonomy): Eukaryota > Metazoa > Chordata > Chondrichthyes > Myliobatiformes > Myliobatidae > Mobula > Mobula birostris. The sequence continues at coordinate 39,010,039 of NC_092398.1, forward strand.
TCCACACATCAACACAAAAAAGTTGTTATCTCAGTGCATACAATGCTTAGATAATACAAATAGTATACATTTCAATTTTACACCAAAGTACTTACTGCAAACCTAATGGAAACACCTTTGGTTAACTTCCCACATGAGTATGAGTAGGTTGAAAGTTGTTTCATGCCTCTGTTCATCAAGACAAAAAAGTTACTTTCTCAGTGCATACTAGGCTTAGGCAATACAAATAGTATACATTTCAATTTTACACCAAAGTACTCACTGCAAACCTAATGGAAACACCTTAAGTTAAATTCCCACATGATTATAAATAGTTTGAAAGTTCTTTCATGGCTCTACACATCAACACAAAAATGTTGTTAACTCAGGGCATACAATGATTAGTTAATATAAATAGTATACATTACAATTTTACACCAAAGTTCTTACTGCAAACCTAATGGAAACACCTTAGCTTAACTTCCCACATGATTCTGAGATGTCTGAAAGTTGCTTCAAACCTGTGCACATAAAGACAAAAAAGTTGATCTCTCTGTGCATACAATGCTTAGACAATACAAATAGTATACATTTCAATTTTACACCAAAGTACTTACTGCAAACCTAATGGAAACACCCTAGGTTAACTTCCCAAATGATCATGAGTAGTTTGAAAGTTTTTTCATGGCTCCACACATCAACACAAAAAAGTTGTTATCTCAGTGCATACAATGCTTAGATAATACAAATAGTATACATTTCAATTTTACACCAAAGTACTTACTGCAACCCTAATGGAAACACCTTTGGTTAACTTCCCACATGAGTATGAGTAGGTTGAAAGTTGTTTCATGCCTCCGTTCATCAAGACAAAAAAGTTACTTTCTCAGTGCATACTATGCTTAGACAATACAAATAGTATACATTTCAATTTTACACCAAAGTACTTACTGCAAACCTAATGGAAACACCTTAGGTTAACTTCCCAAATGATTATGAGTAGTTTGAAAGTTTTTTCATGGCTCCATACATCAACACAAAAAAGTTCTTATCTCAGTGCAGACAATGCTTAGATAATACAAATAGCCTACATTTCAATTTTACACCAAAGTACTTACTACAAACCTAATGGAAACACCTTTGGTTAACTTCCCACATGTTTCTGAGTTTTTTGAAAGTTGTATTATGTCTCTACACATGATAACAAAAAAGTTGTTATCTCAGTGCATGCTATACGAAGACAATACAAATACTATACATTTCAATTTTACTCCAAAGTACTTACTGCAAACCAAATGGAAACACTTTTGGTTAACTTCCCACATGAGTATGAGTAGGTTAAATGTTGTTTCATACCTTTGTTCATCAAGACAAAAAAGTTACTTTCTCAGTGCATACTATTTTCTGACATTAAGGTAGTATACATCTCAATTTTCCACCAAAGTGCAGAGTGCAAACCATTGGGAAACATTTTAAGTTAATTTCCCACATGATTATGAATAGTTTGAAAGTTGTTTCATGGCTCTACACATCAACACAAAAATGTTGATAACTCAGGGCATACAATGGTTAGGTAATACAAATAGTATACATTTCAATTTTACACCAAAGTACTTAATGCAAACCTAATGGAAACACCTTAGGTTAACTTCCCACATGATTCTGAGATGTCTGAAATTGTTTCATACCTGTGCACATAAAGACAAAAAAGTTGATCTCTGAGTGCATACAATGCTTTTACAATACAAATAGCATACTTCTCAATTTTACACCAAAGTACTTACTGCAAACCGAATGGAAACACCTTTGGTTAACTTCCCACATGAGTATGAGTAGTTTGAAAGTTGTTTCATGCCTCTGTTCATCAAGACAAAAAAGTTACTTTCTCAGTGCATACTATGCTTAGACAATACAAATAGTATACATTTCAATTTTACACCAAAGTACTTACTGCAAACCTAATGGAAACACCTTAGGTTAACTTCCCAAATGAATATGAGTAGTTTGAAAGTTTTTTCATGGCTCCACACATCAACACAAAAAAGTTGTCATCTCAGTGCACACAATGCTTAGATAATACAAATAGTATATATTTCAATTTTACACCAAAGTACTGACTGCAAACCTAATGGAAACACCCTAGGTTAACTTCCCAAATGATCATGAGTAGTTTGAAACTTTTTTCATGGCTCCACACATCAACACAAAAAAGTTGTTATCTCAGTGCATACAATGCTTAGATAATACAAATAGTATACATTTCAATTTTACACCAAAGTACTTACTGCAAACCTAATGGAAACACCTTTGGTTAACTTCCCACATGAGTATGAGTAGGTTGAAAGTTGTTTCATGCCTCTGTTCATCAAGACAAAAAAGTTACTTTCTCAGTGCATACTAGGCTTAGGCAATACAAATAGTATACATTTCAATTTTACACCAAAGTACTCACTGCAAACCTAATGGAAACACCTTAAGTTAAATTCCCACATGATTCTGAGATGTCTGAAAGTTGCTTCAAACCTGTGCACATAAAGACAAAAAAGTTGATCTCTCTGTGCATACAATGCTTAGACAATAGAAATAGTATACATTTCAATTTTACACCAAAGTACTTACTGCAAACCTAATGGAAACACCCTAGGTTAACTTCTCAAATGATCATGAGTAGTTTGAAAGTTTTTTCATGGCTCCACACATCAACACAAAAAAGTTGTTATCTCAGGGCATACAATGGTTAGATAATACAAATAGTATACATTTCAATTTTACACCAAAGTACTTACTGCAAACCTAATGGAAACACTTTAGGTTAACTTCCCACATGAGAATGAATAGGTTGAAAGTTCTTTCATGCCTCTCTTCGTCAAGACAAAAAAGTTACTTGCTCAGTGCATACTATGCTTAGACAATACAAATAGTATACATTTCAATTTTACACCAAAGTACTTACTGCAAACCTAATGGAAACACCTTAGGTTAACTTTCCAAATGATTATGAGTAGTTTGAAAGTTTTTTCATGGCTCCACACATCAACACAAAAAAGTTGTTATCTCAGTGCATACAATGCTTAGATAATACAAATAGTATACATTTCAATTTTACACCAAAGTACTGATTGCAAACCTAATGGAAACACCCTAGGTTAACTTCCCAAATGATCATGAGTAGTTTGAAAGTTTTTTCATGGCTCCACACATCAACACAAAAAAGTTGTTATCTCAGTGCATACAATGCTTAGATAATACAAATAGTATACATTTCAATTTTACTCCAAAGTACTTACTGCAAACGCAATGGAAACACTTTTGGTCAGCTTCCCACATGAGTATGAGTAGGTTGAAAGTTGTTTCATGCCTCTGTTCATCAAGACAAAAAAGTTACTTTCTCAGTGCATACTATGCTTAGACAATACAAATAGTATACATTTCAGTTTTACACCAATGTACTTACTGCAAACCTAATGGAAACACCTTAGGTTAACTTCCCAAATGAATATGAGTAGTTTGAAAGTTTTTTCATGGCTCCACACATCAACACAAAAAAGTTGTTATCTCAGTGCATACAATGCTTAGATAATACAAATAGTATACATCTCAATTTTACACCAAAGTACTGTCTGCAAACCTAATGGAAACACCCTAGGTTAACGTCCCAAATGATCATGAGTAGTTTGAATGCTTTTTCATGGCTCCACACATCAACACAAAAAAGTTGTTATCTCAGCGCATACAATGCTTAGATAATACAAATAGTATATATTTCAATTTTACACCAAAGTACTGACTGCAAACCTAATGGAAACACCCTAGGTTAACTTCCCAAATGATCATGAGTAGTTTGAAAGTTTTTTCATGGCTCCACACATCAACACAAAAAAGTTGTTATCTCAGTGCATACAATGCTTAGATAATACAAATAGTATACATTTCAATTTTACACCAAAGTACTTACTGCAAACCTAATGGAAACACCTTTGGTTAACTTCCCACATGAGTATGAGTAGGTTGAAAGTTGTTTCATGCCTCTGTTCATCAAGACAAAAAAGTTACTTTCTCAGTGCATACTAGGCTTAGGCAATACAAATAGTATACATTTCAATTTTACACCAAAGTACTCACTGCAAACCTAATGGAAACACCTTAAGTTAAATTCCCACATGATTATAAATAGTTTGAAAGTTCTTTCATGGCTCTACACATCAACACAAAAATGTTGTTAACTCAGGGCATACAATGATTAGTTAATATAAATAGTATACATTACAATTTTACACCAAAGTTCTTACTGCAAACCTAATGGAAACACCTTAGCTTAACTTCCCACATGATTCTGAGATGTCTGAAAGTTGCTTCAAACCTGTGCACATAAAGACAAAAAAGTTGATCTCTCTGTGCATACAATGCTTAGACAATACAAATAGTATACATTTCAATTTTACACCAAAGTACTTACTGCAAACCTAATGGAAACACCCTAGGTTAACTTCCCAAATGATCATGAGTAGTTTGAAAGTTTTTTCATGGCTCCACACATCAACACAAAAAAGTTGTTATCTCAGTGCATACAATGCTTAGATAATACAAATAGTATACATTTCAATTTTACACCAAAGTACTTACTGCAACCCTAATGGAAACACCTTTGGTTAACTTCCCACATGAGTATGAGTAGGTTGAAAGTTGTTTCATGCCTCCGTTCATCAAGACAAAAAAGTTACTTTCTCAGTGCATACTATGCTTAGACAATACAAATAGTATACATTTCAATTTTACACCAAAGTACTTACTGCAAACCTAATGGAAACACCTTAGGTTAACTTCCCAAATGATTATGAGTAGTTTGAAAGTTTTTTCATGGCTCCATACATCAACACAAAAAAGTTCTTATCTCAGTGCAGACAATGCTTAGATAATACAAATAGCCTACATTTCAATTTTACACCAAAGTACTTACTACAAACCTAATGGAAACACCTTTGGTTAACTTCCCACATGTTTCTGAGTTTTTTGAAAGTTGTATTATGTCTCTACACATGATAACAAAAAAGTTGTTATCTCAGTGCATGCTATACGAAGACAATACAAATACTATACATTTCAATTTTACTCCAAAGTACTTACTGCAAACCAAATGGAAACACTTTTGGTTAACTTCCCACATGAGTATGAGTAGGTTAAATGTTGTTTCATACCTTTGTTCATCAAGACAAAAAAGTTACTTTCTCAGTGCATACTATTTTCCGACATTAAGGTAGTATACATCTCAATTTTCCACCAAAGTGCAGAGTGCAAACCATTGGGAAACATTTTAAGTTAATTTCCCACATGATTATGAATAGTTTGAAAGTTGTTTCATGGCTCTACACATCAACACAAAAATGTTGATAACTCAGGGCATACAATGGTTAGGTAATACAAATAGTATACATTTCAATTTTACACCAAAGTACTTAATGCAAACCTAATGGAAACACCTTAGGTTAACTTCCCACATGATTCTGAGATGTCTGAAATTGTTTCATACCTGTGCACATAAAGACAAAAAAGTTGATCTCTGAGTGCATACAATGCTTTTACAATACAAATAGCATACTTCTCAATTTTACACCAAAGTACTTACTGCAAACCGAATGGAAACACCTTTGGTTAACTTCCCACATGAGTATGAGTAGTTTGAAAGTTGTTTCATGCCTCTGTTCATCAAGACAAAAAAGTTACTTTCTCAGTGCATACTATGCTTAGACAATACAAATAGTATACATTTCAATTTTACACCAAAGTACTTACTGCAAACCTAATGGAAACACCTTAGGTTAACTTCCCAAATGAATATGAGTAGTTTGAAAGTTTTTTCATGGCTCCACACATCAACACAAAAAAGTTGTCATCTCAGTGCACACAATGCTTAGATAATACAAATAGTATTCATTTCAATTTTACACCAAAGTAATGACTGCAAACCTAATGGAAACACCATAGGTTAACTTCCCAAATGATTATGGGCAGTTTGAAAGTTTTTTCATGGCTCCATACATCAACACAAAAAAGTTGTTATCTCACTGCTTACAATGCTTAGATAATACAAATAGTATACATTTCACTTTTATACCAAAGTAGTTACTGCAAACCAAATGGAAACACTTTTGGTTAACTTCCCACATGAGTATGAGTAGGTTGAAAGTTGTTTCATGCCTGTGCACATAAAGACAAAAAAGTTGATCTCTCAGTGCATACAATGCTTTTACAATACAAATAGCATATTTTTCAATTTTACACCAAAGTACTTACTGCAAACCGAATGGTACCACCTTTGGTTAACTTCCCACATGAGTATGAGTAGGTTGAAAGTTGTTTCATGCCTCTGTTCATCAAGACAAAACAGTTACTTTCTGAGTGCATACTATGCTTAGAGAATACAAATAGTATACATTTCAATTTTACACTAAAGTACCTACTGCAAACCTAATGGAAACACCTTAGGTTAACTTCCCAAATGATTATGAGTAGTTTGAAAGTTTTTTCATGGCTCCATACATCAACACAAAAAAGTTGTTATCTCAGTGCATATAATGCTTAGATAATACAAATAGTATACATTTCAATTTTACACCAAAGTACTTAATGCAAACCTAATGGAAACACCTTAGGTTAACTTCCCACACGTTTCTGAGTTGTTGGAAAGTTGTATTATGGCTCTACACATGAAAACAAAAAAGTTGATCTCTCAGTGCATACAATGCTTTTACAATACAAATAGCATACATTTCACTTTTACACCAAAGTACTTACTGCAAACCTGATGCAAACACCTTTGGTTAGCTTCCCACATGACTATGAGTAGGTTGAAAGTTCTTTCATGGCTCTACACATCAACACAAAAATGTTGTTAACTCAGGGCATACAATGATTAGTTAATATAAATAGTATACATTTCAATCTTACACCAAAGTACTTACTGCAAACCTAATGGAAACACCTTAGGTTAACTTCCCACATGATTCTGAGATGTCTGAAAGTTGCTTCAAACCTGTGCACATAAAGACAAAAAAGTTGATCTCTCTGTGCATACAAATAGATAATACAAATAGTATACATTTCAATTTTACACCAAAGTACTTACTGCAAACCTAATGGAAACACCTTAGGTTTTCTTCCCACACGTTTCTGAGTTGTTTGAAAGTTGTATTATGGCTCTACACATGAAAACAAAAAAGTAGATCTCTCAGTGCATACAATGCTTTTACAATACAAATAGCATATATTTCACTTTTACACCAAAGTACTTACTGCAAACCTAATGCAAACACCTTTGGTTAGCTTCCCACATGACTATGAGTAGGTTGAAAGTTGTTTCATGCCTCTGTTCATCAAGACAAAAAAGTTACTTTCTCAGTGCATACTAGGCTTAGGCAATACAAATAGTATACATTTCAATTTTATACCAAAGTACTCACTGCAAACCTAATGGAAACACTTTAGATTAACTTCCGACATGAGAATGAATAGGTTGAAAGTTGTTTCATGCCTCTCTTCGTCAAGACAAAAAAGTTACTTTCTCAGTGCATACTATGCTTAGACAATACAAATAGTATACATTTCAATTTTACACCAAAGTACTTACTGCAAACCTAATGAAAACACCCTAGGTTAACTTCCCAAATGATCATGAGTAGTTTGAAAGTTTTTTCATGGCTCCACACATCAACACAAAAAAGTTGTTCTCTCAGTGCATACAATGCTTAGATAATACAAATAGTATACATTTCAATTTTACTCCAAAGTACTGACTGCAAACCTAATGGAAACACTTTTGGTTAGCTTCCCACATGAGTATGAGTAGGTTGAAAGTTGTTTCATGCCTCTGTTCATCAAGACAAAAAAGCTACTTTCTCAGTGCATACTAGGCTTAGACAATACAAATAGTATACATTTCAATTTTACACCAAAGTACTTACTGCAAACCGAATGGAAACAGCTTAGGTTAACTTCTCAAATGATTATGAGTACTTTGAAAGTTTTTTCATGGCTCCATACATCAACACAAAAAAGTTGTTATCTCAGTGCAGACAATGCTTAGATAATACAAATAGTGTACATTTCAATTTTACACCAAAGTTCTTCCTGAAAACCTAATGGAAACACCTTAGGTTAACTTCCCACATGAGTATGAGTAGGCTGAAAGTTGTTTCATGCCTCTGTTCATCAAGACAAAAAAGTTACTTTCTCAGTGCATACTATGCTTAGACAATACAAATAGTATACATTTCAATTTTACATCAAAGTACTTACTGCAAACCTAATGGAAACACCTTAGATTAACATCCCAAATGATTATGAGTAGTTTGGAAGTTTTTTCATGGCTCCATACATCAACACAAAAAAGTTGTTATCTCAGTGCATACAATGCTTAGATAATACAAATAGTATACATTTCAATTTTACACCAAAGTACTTACTGCAAACCTAATGGAAACACCTTAGGTTAACTTCCCACACGTTTCTGAGTTGTTTGAAAGTTGTATTATGGCTCGACACATGAAAACAAAAAAGTTGATCTCTCAGTGCATACAATGCTTTTACAATACAAATGGCATACATTTCACTTTTACACCAAAGAACTTACTGCAAACCTAATGCAAACACCTTTGGTTAGCTTCCCACATGACTATGAGTAGGTTGAAAGTTGTTTCATGCCTCTGTTCATCAAGACAAAAAAGTTACTTTCTCAGTGCATACTAGCCTTAGGCAATACAAATAGTATACATTTCAATTTTACACCAAAGTACTCACTGCAAACCTAATGGAAACACTTTAGATTAACATCCCACATGAAAATGAATAGGTTGAAAGTTGTTTCATGCCTCTGTTCATCAAGACAAAAAAGTTACTTTCTCAGTGCATACTATGCTTAGACAATACAAATAGTATACATTTCAATTTTACACTAAAGTACTTACTGCAAACCTAATGGAAACACCTTAGGTTAACTTCCCAAATGATTATGAGTAGTTTGGAAGTTTTTTCATGGCTCCATACATCAACACAAAAAAGTTGTTCTCTCAGTGCATACAATGCTTAGATAATACAAATAGTATACATTTCAATTTAACACCAAAGTACTTACTGCAAACCTAATGGAAACACCTTAGGTTAACTTCCCAAATGAGTATGAGTAGTTTGAAAGTTTTTTCATAGCTCCACACATCAACACAAAAAAGTTGTTATCTCAGTGCATACAATGCATAGGTAATACAAATAGTATACATTTCAATTTTACACCAAAGTACTTACTGCAAACCGAATGGAAACAGCTTAGGTTAACTTCTCAAATGATTATGAGTACTTTGAAAGTTTTTTCATGGCTCCATACATCAACACAAAAAAGTTGTTATCTCAGTGCAGACAATGCTTAGATAATACAAATAGTGTACATTTCAATTTTACACCAAAGTTCTTCCTGAAAACCTAATGGAAACACCTTAGGTTAACTTCCCACATGAGTATGAGTAGGCTGAAAGTTGTTTCATGCCTCTGTTCATCAAGACAAAAAAGTTACTTTCTCAGTGCATACTATGCTTAGACAATACAAATAGTATACATTTCAATTTTACATCAAAGTACTTACTGCAAACCTAATGGAAACACCTTAGATTAACATCACAAATGATTATGAGTAGTTTGGAAGTTTTTTCATGGCTCCATACATCAACACAAAAAAGTTGTTATCTCAGTGCATACAATGCTTAGATAATACAAATAGTATACATTTCAATTTTACACCAAAGTACTTACTGCAAACCTAATGGAAACACCTTAGGTTAACTTCCCACACGTTTCTGAGTTGTTTGAAAGTTGTATTATGGCTCGACACATGAAAACAAAAAAGTTGATCTCTCAGTGCATACAATGCTTTTACAATACAAATAGCATACATTTCACTTTTACACCAAAGAACTTACTGCAAACCTAATGCAAACACCTTTGGTTAGCTTCCCACATGACTATGAGTAGGTTGAAAGTTGTTTCATGCCTCTGTTCATCAAGACAAAAAAGTTACTTTCTCAGTGCATACTAGCCTTAGGCAATACAAATAGTATACATTTCAATTTTACACCAAAGTACTCACTGCAAACCTAATGGAAACACTTTAGATTAACATCCCACATGAAAATGAATAGGTTGAAAGTTGTTTCATGCCTCTGTTCATCAAGACAAAAAAGTTACTTTCTCAGTGCATACTATGCTTAGACAATACAAATAGTATACATTTCAATTTTACACTAAAGTACTTACTGCAAACCTAATGGAAACACCTTAGGTTAACTTCCCAAATGATTATGAGTAGTTTGGAAGTTTTTTCATGGCTCCATACATCAACACAAAAAAGTTGTTATCTCAGTGCATACAATGCTTAGATAATACAAATAGTATACATTTCAATTTAACACCAAAGTACTTACTGCAAACCTAATGGAAACACCTTAGCTTAACTTCCCAAATGAGTATGAGTAGTTTGAAAGTTTTTTCATAGCTCCACACATCAACACAAAAAAGTTGTTATCTCAGTGCATACAATGCATAGATAATACAAATAGTATACATTTCAATTTTACACCAAAGTACTTACTGCAAACCGAATGGAAACAGCTTAGGTTAACTTCTCAAATGATTATGAGTACTTTGAAAGTTTTTTCATGGCTCCATACATCAACACAAAAAAGTTGTTATCTCAGTGCAGACAATGCTTAGATAATACAAATAGTGTACATTTCAATTTTACACCAAAGTTCTTCCTGAAAACCTAATGGAAACACCTTAGGTTAACTTCCCACATGAGTATGAGTAGGCTGAAAGTTGTTTCATGCCTCTGTTCATCAAGACAAAAAAGTTACTTTCTCAGTGCATACTATGCTTAGACAATACAAATAGTATACATTTCAATTTTACATCAAAGTACTTACTGCAAACCTAATGGAAACACCTTAGATTAACATCCCAAATGATTATGAGTAGTTTGGAAGTTTTTTCATGGCTCCATACATCAACACAAAAAAGTTGTTATCTCAGTGCATACAATGCTTAGATAATACAAATAGTATACATTTCAATTTTACACCAAAGTACTTACTGCAAACCTAATGGAAACACCTTAGGTTAACTTCCCACACGTTTCTGAGTTGTTTGAAAGTTGTATTATGGCTCGACACATGAAAACAAAAAAGTTGATCTCTCAGTGCATACAATGCTTTTACAATACAAATAGCATACATTTCACTTTTACACCAAAGAACTTACTGCAAACCTAATGCAAACACCTTTGGTTAGCTTCCCACATGACTATGAGTAGGTTGAAAGTTGTTTCATGCCTCTGTTCATCAAGACAAAAAAGTTACTTTCTCAGTGCATACTAGCCTTAGGCAATACAAATAGTATTCATTTCAATTTTACACCAAAGTACTCACTGCAAACCTAATGGAAACACTTTAGATTAACATCCCACATGAAAATGAATAGGTTGAAAGTTGTTTCATGCCTCCGTTCATCAAGACAAAAAAGTTACTTTCTCAGTGCATACTATGCTTAGACAATACAAATAGTATACATTTCAATTTTACACTAAAGTACTTACTGCAAACCTAATGGAAACACCTTAGGTTAACTTCCCAAATGATTATGAGTAGTTTGGAAGTTTTTTCATGGCTCCATACATCAACACAAAAAAGTTGTTATCTCAGTGCATACAATGCTTAGATAATACAAATAGTATACATTTCAATTTAACACCAAAGTACTTACTGCAAACCTAATGGAAACACCCTAGGTTAACTTCCCAAATGATCATGAGTAGTTTGAAAGTTTTTTCATGGCTCCACACATCAACACAAAAAAGTTGTTATCTCAGTGCATACAATGCTTAGATAATACAAATAGTATACATTTCAATTTTACACCAAAGTACTTACTGCAAACCTAATGGAAACACCCTAGGTTAACTTCCCAAATGATCATGAGTAGTTTGAAAGTTTTTTCATGGCTCCACACATCAACACAAAAAAGTTGTTATCTCAGTGCATACAATGCTTAGATAATACAAATAGTATACATTTCAATTTTACACCAAAGTACTTACTGCAAACCTAATGGAAACACCTTTGGTTAACTTCCCACATGAGTATGAGTAGGTTGAAAGTTGTTTCATGCCTCTGTTCATCAAGACAAAAAAGTTACTTTCTCAGTGCATACTATGCTTAGACAGTACAAATAGTATACATTTCAATTTTACACCAAAGTACTTACTGCAAACCTAATGGAAACACCTTAGATTAACATCCCACATGAAAATGAATAGGTTGAAAGGTGTTTCATGCCTCTCTTCGTCAAGACAAAAAAGTTACTTTCTAAGTGCATACTATGCTTAGACAATACAAATAGTATACATTTCAATTTTACACCAAAGTACTTACTGCAAACCTAATGGAAACACCTTAGGTTAACTTCCCAAATGATTATGAGTAGTTTGGAAGTTTTTTCATGGCTCCATACATCAACACAAAAAAGTTGTTATCTCAGTGCATACAATGCTTAGATAATACAAATAGTATACATTTCAAATTAACACCAAAGTACTTACTGCAAACCTAATGGAAACACCTTAGGTTAACTTCCCAAATGAGTATGAGTAGTTTGAAAGTTTTTTCATGGCTCCACACATCAACACAAAAAAGTTGTTATCTCAGTGCATACAATGCATAGATAATACAAATAGTATACATTTCAATTTTACACCAAAGTACTTACTGCAAACCTAATGGAAACACCCTAGGTTAACTTCCCAAATGATCATGAGTAGTTTGAAAGTTTTTTCATGGCTCCACACATCAACACAAAAAAGTTGTTATCTCAGTGCATACAATGCTTAGATAATACAAATAGTATACATTTCAATTTTACACCAAAGTACTTACTGCAAACCTAATGGAAACACCTTTGGTTAACTTCCCACATGAGTATGAGTAGGTTGAAAGTTTTTTCATGGCTCCACACATCAACACAAAAAAGTTGGTATCTCAGTGCATACAATGCTTAAATAATACAAATAGTATACATTTCAATTTTACACCAAAGTACTGACTGCAAACCTAATGGAAACACCCTAGGTTAACTTCCCAAATAATCATGAGTAGTTTGAAAGTTTGTTCATGGCTCCACACATCAACACAAAAAAGTTGTTTTCTCAGGGCATACAATGGTTAGATAATACAAATAGTATACATTTCAATTTTACACCAAAGTACTTACTGCAAACCTAATGGAAACACTTTAGGTTAACTTCCCACATGAGAATGAATAGGTTGAAAGTTCTTTCATGCCTCTCTTCGTCAAGACAAAAAAGTTACTTTCTCAGTGCATACTATGCTTAGACAATACAAATAGTATACCTTTCAATTTTACACCAAAGTACTTACTGCAAACCTAATGGAAACACCTTAGGTTAACTTTCCAAATGATTATGAGTAGTTTAAAAGTTTTTTCATGGCTCCACACATCAACACAAAAAAGTTGTTATCTCAGTGCATACAATGCTTAGATAATACAAATAGTATACATTTCAATTTTACACCAAAGTACTGATTGCAAACCTAATGGAAACACCCTAGGTTAACTTCCCAAATGATCATGAGTAGTTTGAAAGTTTTTTCATGGCTCCACACATCAACACAAAAAAGTTGTTATCTCAGTGCATACAATGCTTAGATAATACAAATAGTATACATTTCAATTTTACTCCAAAGTACTTACTGCAAACGCAATGGAAACACTTTTGGTCAGCTTCCCACATGAGTATGAGTAGGTTGAAAGTTGTTTCATACCTCTGTTCATCAAGACAAAAAAGTTACTTTCTCAGTGCATACTATGCTTAGACAATACAAATAGTATACATTTCAATTTTACACCAAAGTACTTACTGCAAACCTAATGGAAACACCTTAGGTTAACTTTCCAAATGATTATGAGTAGTTTAAAAGTTTTTTCATGGCTCCACACATCAACACAAAAAAGTTGTTATCTCAGTGCATACAATGCTTAGATAATACAAATAGTATACATTTCAATTTTACACCAAAGTACTCACTGCAAACCTAATGGAAAGACTTTAGATTAACATCCCACATGAAAATGAATAGGTTGAAAGTTGTTTCATGCCTCTGTTCATCAAGACAAAAAAGTTACTTTCTCAGTGCATACTATGCTTAGACAATACAAATAGTATACATTTCAATTTTACACTAAAGTACTTACTGCAAACCTAATGGAAACACCTTAGGTTAACTTCCCAAATGATTATGAGTAGTTTGGAAGTTTTTTCATGGCTCCATACATCAACACAAAAAAGTTGTTATCTCAGTGCATACAATGCTTAGATAATACAAATAGTATACATTTCAATTTAACACCAAAGTACTTACTGCAAACCTAATGGAAACACCTTAGGTTAACTTCCCAAATGAGTATGAGTAGTTTGAAAGTTTTTTCATGGCTCCACACATCAACACAAAAAAGTTGTTATCTCAGTGCATACAATGCATAGATAATACAAATAGTATACATTTCAATTTTACACCAAAGTACTTACTGCAAACCGAATGGAAACAGCTTAGGTTAACTTCTCAAATGATTATGAGTACTTTGAAAGTTTTTTCATGGCTCCATACATCAACACAAAAAAGTTGTTATCTCAGTGCAGACAATGCTTAGATAATACAAATAGTGTACATTTCAATTTTACACCAAAGTTCTTCCTGAAAACCTAATGGAAACACCTTAGGTTAACTTCCCACATGAGTATGAGTAGGCTGAAAGTTGTTTCATGCCTCTGTTCATCAAGACAAAAAAGTTACTTTCTCAGTGCATACTATGCTTAGACAATACAAATAGTATACATTTCAATTTTACATCAAAGTACTTACTGCAAACCTAATGGAAACACCTTAGATTAACATCCCAAATGATTATGAGTAGTTTGGAAGTTTTTTCATGGCTCCATACATCAACACAAAAAAGTTGTTATCTCAGTGCATACAATGCTTAGATAATACAAATAGTATACATTTCAATTTTACACCAAAGTACTTACTGCAAACCTAATGGAAACACCTTAGGTTAACTTCCCACACGTTTCTGAGTTGTTTGAAAGTTGTATTATGGCTCGACACATGAAAACAAAAAAGTTGATCTCTCAGTGCATACAATGCTTTTACAATGAAAATAGCATACATTTCACTTTTACACCAAAGAACTTACTGCAAACCTAATGCAAACACCTTTGGTTAGCTTCCCACATGACTATGAGTAGGTTGAAAGTTGTTTCATGCCTCTGTTCATCAAGACAAAAAAGTTACTTTCTCAGTGCATACTAGCCTTAGGCAATACAAATAGTATACATTTCAATTTTACACCAAAGTACTCACTGCAAACCTAATGGAAACACTTTAGATTAACATCCCACATGAAAATGAATAGGTTGAAAGTTGTTTCATGCCTCTGTTCATCAAGACAAAAAAGTTACTTTCTCAGTGCATACTATGCTTAGACAATACAAATAGTATACATTTCAATTTTACACTAAAGTACTTACTGCAAACCTAATGGAAACACCTTAGGTTAACTTCCCAAATGATTATGAGTAGTTTGGAAGTTTTTTCATGGCTCCATACATCAACACAAAAAAGTTGTTATCTCAGTGCATACAATGCTTAGATAATACAAATAGTATACATTTCAATTTAACACCAAAGTACTTACTGCAAACCTAATGGAAACACCTTAGGTTAACTTCCCAAATGAGTATGAGTAGTTTGAAAGTTTTTTCATGGCTCCACACATCAACACAAAAAAGTTGTTATCTCAGTGCATACAATGCATAGATAATACAAATAGTATACATTTCAATTTTACACCAAAGTACTTACTGCAAACCTAATGGAAACACCCTAGGTTAACTTCCCAAATGATCATGAGTAGTTTGAAAGTTTTTTCATGGCTCCACACATCAACACAAAAAAGTTGTTATCTCAGTGCATACAATGCTTAGATAATACAAATAGTATACATTTCAATTTTACACCAAAGTACTTACTGCAAACCTAATGGAAACACCCTAGGTTAACTTCCCAAATGATCATGAGTAGTTTGAAAGTTTTTTCATGGCTCCACACATCAACACAAAAAAGTTGTTATCTCAGTGCATACAATGCTTAGATAATACAAATAGTATACATTTCAATTTTACACCAAAGTACTTACTGCAAACCTAATGGAAACACCTTTGGTTAACTTCCCACATGAGTATGAGTAGGTTGAAAGTTGTTTCATGCCTCTGTTCATCAAGACAAAAAAGTTACTTTCTCAGTGCATACTATGCTTAGACAGTACAAATAGTATACATTTCAATTTTACACCAAAGTACTTACTGCAAACCTAATGGAAACACCTTAGATTAACATCCCACATGAAAATGAATAGGTTGAAAGGTGTTTCATGCCTCTCTTCGTCAAGACAAAAAAGTTACTTTCTAAGTGCATACTATGCTTAGACAATACAAATAGTATACATTTCAATTTTACACCAAAGTACTTACTGCAAACCTAATGGAAACACCTTAGGTTAACTTCCCAAATGATTATGAGTAGTTTGGAAGTTTTTTCATGGCTCCATACATCAACACAAAAAAGTTGTTATCTCAGTGCATACAATGCTTAGATAATACAAATAGTATACATTTCAAATTAACACCAAAGTACTTACTGCAAACCTAATGGAAACACCTTAGGTTAACTTCCCAAATGAGTATGAGTAGTTTGAAAGTTTTTTCATGGCTCCACACATCAACACAAAAAAGTTGTTATCTCAGTGCATACAATGCATAGATAATACAAATAGTATACATTTCAATTTTACACCAAAGTACTTACTGCAAACCTAATGGAAACACCCTAGGTTAACTTCCCAAATGATCATGAGTAGTTTGAAAGTTTTTTCATGGCTCCACACATCAACACAAAAAAGTTGTTATCTCAGTGCATACAATGCTTAGATAATACAAATAGTATACATTTCAATTTTACACCAAAGTACTTACTGCAAACCTAATGGAAACACCTTTGGTTAACTTCCCACATGAGTATGAGTAGGTTGAAAGTTTTTTCATGGCTCCACACATCAACACAAAAAAGTTGGTATCTCAGTGCATACAATGCTTAAATAATACAAATAGTATACATTTCAATTTTACACCAAAGTACTGACTGCAAACCTAATGGAAACACCCTAGGTTAACTTCCCAAATAATCATGAGTAGTTTGAAAGTTTGTTCATGGCTCCACACATCAACACAAAAAAGTTGTTTTCTCAGGGCATACAATGGTTAGATAATACAAATAGTATACATTTCAATTTTACACCAAAGTACTTACTGCAAACCTAATGGAAACACCTTAGGTTAACTTCCCACATGAGAATGAATAGGTTGAAAGTTCTTTCATGCCTCTCTTCGTCAAGACAAAAAAGTTACTTTCTCAGTGCATACTATGCTTAGACAATACAAATAGTATACCTTTCAATTTTACACCAAAGTACTTACTGCAAACCTAATGGAAACACCTTAGGTTAACTTTCCAAATGATTATGAGTAGTTTAAAAGTTTTTTCATGGCTCCACACATCAACACAAAAAAGTTGTTATCTCAGTGCATACAATGCTTAGATAATACAAATAGTATACATTTCAATTTTACACCAAAGTACTGATTGCAAACCTAATGGAAACACCCTAGGTTAACTTCCCAAATGATCATGAGTAGTTTGAAAGTTTTTTCATGGCTCCACACATCAACACAAAAAAGTTGTTATCTCAGTGCATACAATGCTTAGATAATACAAATAGTATACATTTCAATTTTACTCCAAAGTACTTACTGCAAACGCAATGGAAACACTTTTGGTCAGCTTCCCACATGAGTATGAGTAGGTTGAAAGTTGTTTCATGCCTCTGTTCATCAAGACAAAAAAGTTACTTTCTCAGTGCATACTATGCTTAGACAATACAAATAGTATACATTTCAATTTTACACCAAAGTACTTACTGCAAACCTAATGGAAACACCTTAGGTTAACTTTCCAAATGATTATGAGTAGTTTAAAAGTTTTTTCATGGCTCCACACATCAACACAAAAAAGTTGTTATCTCAGTGCATACAATGCTTAGATAATACAAATAGTATACATTTCAATTTTACACCAAAGTACTGATTGCAAACCTAATGGAAACACCCTAGGTTAACTTCCCAAATGATCATGAGTAGTTTGAAAGTTTTTTCATGGCTCCACACATCAACACAAAAAAGTTGTTATCTCAGTGCATACAATGCTTAGATAATACAAATAGTATACATTTCAATTTTACACCAAAGTACTGTCTGCAAACCTAATGGAAACACCTTAGGTTAACTTCCCACACGTTTCTGAGTTGTTTGAAATTTGTATTATGGCTCTACACATGAAAACAAAAAAGTTGATCTCTCAGTGCATACAATGCTTTTACAATACAAATAGCATACATTTCACTTTTACACCAAAGAACTTACTGCAAACCTAATGCAAACACCTTTGGTTAGCTTCCCACATGACTATGAGTAGGTTGAAAGTTGTTTCATGCCTCTGTTCATCAAGACAAAAAAGTTACTTTCTCAGTGCATACTAGGCTTAGGCAATACAAATAGTATACATTTCAATTTTACACCAAAGTACTCACTGCAAACCTAATGGAAACACTTTAGATTAACATCCCACATGAAAATGAATAGGTTGAAAGTTGTTTCATGCCTCTGTTCATCAAGACAAAAAAGTTACTTTCTCAGTGCATACTATGCATAGACAATACAAATAGTATACATTTCAATTTTACACTAAACTACTTACTGCAAACCTAATGGAAACACCTTAGGTTAACTTCCCAAATGATTATGAGTAGTTTGGAAGTTTTTTCATGGCTCCATACATCAACACAAAAAAGTTGTTATCTCAGTGCATACAATGCTTATATAATACAAATAGAATACATTTCAATTTAACACCAAAGTACTTACTGCAAACCTAATGGAAACACCTTAGGTTAACTTCCCAAATGAGTATGAGTAGTTTGAAAGTTTTTTCATGGCTCCACACATCAACACAAAAAAGTTGTTATCTCAGTGCATACAATGCATATATAATACAAATAGTATACATTTCAATTTTACACCAAAGTACTTACTGCAAACCTAATGGAAACACCTTTGGTTAACTTCCCACATGAGTATGAGTAGGTTGAAAGTTGTTTCATGCCTCTGTTCATCAAGACAAAAAAGTTACTTTCTCAGTGCATACTATGCTTAGACAGTACAAATAGTATACATTTCAATTTTACACCAAAGTACTTACTGCAAACCTAATGGAAACACCTTAGATTAACATCCCAAATGATTATGAGTAGTTTGGAAGTTTTTTCATGGCTCCATACATCAACACAAAAAAGTTGTTATCTCAGTGCATACAATGCTTAGATAATACAAATAGTATACATTTCAATTTTACACCAAAGTACTTACTGCAAACCTAATGGAAACACCCTAGGTTAACTTCCCAAATGATCATGAGTAGTTTGAAAGTTTTTTCATGGCTCCACACATCAACACAAAAAAGTTGTTATCTCAGTGCATACAATGCTTAGATAATACAAACAGCATACATTTCAATTTTACACCAAAGTGCTTACTGCAAACCTAATGGAAACACCCTAGGTTAACTTCCCAAATGATCATGAGTAGTTTGAAAGTTTTTTCATGGCTCCACACATCAACACAAAAAAGTTGTTATCTCAGTGCATACAATGCTTAGATAATACAAATAGTATACATTTCAATTTTACACCAAAGTACTTACTGCAAACCTAATGGAAACACCTTAGGTTAACTTTCCAAATGATTATGAGTAGTTTGAAAGTTTTTTCATGGCTCCACACATCAACACAAAAAAGTTGTTATCTCAGTGCATACAATGCTTAGATAATACAAATAGTATACATTTCAATTTTACACCAAAGTACTGATTGCAAACTTAATGGAAACACCCTAGGTTAACTTCCCAAATGATCATGAGTAGTTTGAAAGTTTTTTCATGGCTCCACACATCAACACAAAAAAGTTGTTATCTCAGTGCATACAATGCTTAGATAATACAAATAGTATACATTTCAATTTTACTCCAAAGTACTTACTGCAAACGCAATGGAAACACTTTTGGTCAGCTTCCCACATGAGTATGAGTAGGTTGAAAGTTGTTTCATGCCTCTGTTCATCAAGACAAAAAAGTTACTTTCTCAGTGCATACTATGCTTAGACAACACAAATAGTATACATTTCAGTTTTACACCAATGTACTTTCTGCAAACCTAATGGAAACACCTTAGGTTAACTTCCCAAATGAATATGAGTAGTTTGAAAGTTTTTTCATGGCTCCACACATCAACACAAAAAAGCTGATATCTCAGTGCATACAATGCTTAGATAATACAAATAGTATACATTTCAATTTTACACCAAAGTGCTGACTGCAAACCTAATGGAAACACCCTAGGTTAACTTCCCAAATAATCATGAGTAGTTTGAAAGTTTTTTCATGGCTCCACACATCAACACAAAAAAGTTGTTATCTCAGGGCATACAATGGTTAGATAATACAAATAGTATACATTTCAATTTTACTCCAAAGTATTTACTGCAAACGCAATGGAAACACTTTTGGTCAGCTTCCCACATGAGTATGAGTAGGTTGAAAGTTGTTTCATGCCTCTGTTCATCAAGACAAAAAAGTTACTTTCTCAGTGCATACTATGCTTAGACAATACAAATAGTATACATTTCAATTTTACACCAAAGTACTTACTGCAAACCTAATGGAAACACCTTAGGTTAACTTCCCAAATGAATATGAGTAGTTTGAAAGTTTTTTCATGGCTCCACACATCAACACAAAAAAGTTGTTATCTCAGTGCATACAATGCTTAGATAATACAAATAGTATACATTTCAATTTTACACCAAAGTACTTACTGCAAACCTAATGGAAACACCTTTGGTTAACTTCCCACATGAGTATGAGTAGGTTGAAAGTTTTTTCATGGCTCCACACATCAACACAAAAAAGTTGGTATCTCAGTGCATACAATGCTTAAATAATACAAATAGTATACATTTCAATTTTACACCAAAGTACTGACTGCAAACCTAATGGAAACACCCTAGGTTAACTTCCCAAATAATCATGAGTAGTTTGAAAGTTTGTTCATGGCTCCACACATCAACACAAAAAAGTTGTTTTCTCAGGGCATACAATGGTTAGATAATACAAATAGTATACATTTCAATTTTACACCAAAGTACTTACTGCAAACCTAATGGAAACACTTTAGGTTAACTTCCCACATGAGAATGAATAGGTTGAAAGTTCTTTCATGCCTCTCTTCGTCAAGACAAAAAAGTTACTTTCTCAGTGCATACTATGCTTAGACAATACAAATAGTATACCTTTCAATTTTACACCAAAGTACTTACTGCAAACCTAATGGAAACACCTTAGGTTAACTTTCCAAATGATTATGAGTAGTTTAAAAGTTTTTTCATGGCTCCACACATCAACACAAAAAAGTTGTTATCTCAGTGCATACAATGCTTAGATAATACAAATAGTATACATTTCAATTTTACACCAAAGTACTGATTGCAAACCTAATGGAAACACCCTAGGTTAACTTCCCAAATGATCATGAGTAGTTTGAAAGTTTTTTCATGGCTCCACACATCAACACAAAAAAGTTGTTATCTCAGTGCATACAATGCTTAGATAATACAAATAGTATACATTTCAATTTTACTCCAAAGTACTTACTGCAAACGCAATGGAAACACTTTTGGTCAGCTTCCCACATGAGTATGAGTAGGTTGAAAGTTGTTTCATGCCTCTGTTCATCAAGACAAAAAAGTTACTTTCTCAGTGCATACTATGCTTAGACAATACAAATAGTATACATTTCAATTTTACACCAAAGTACTTACTGCAAACCTAATGGAAACACCTTAGGTTAACTTTCCAAATGATTATGAGTAGTTTAAAAGTTTTTTCATGGCTCCACACATCAACACAAAAAAGTTGTTATCTCAGTGCATACAATGCTTAGATAATACAAATAGTATACATTTCAATTTTACACCAAAGTACTCACTGCAAACCTAATGGAAAGACTTTAGATTAACATCCCACATGAAAATGAATAGGTTGAAAGTTGTTTCATGCCTCTGTTCATCAAGACAAAAAAGTTACTTTCTCAGTGCATACTATGCTTAGACAATACAAATAGTATACATTTCAATTTTACACTAAAGTACTTACTGCAAACCTAATGGAAACACCTTAGGTTAACTTCCCAAATGATTATGAGTAGTTTGGAAGTTTTTTCATGGCTCCATACATCAACACAAAAAAGTTGTTATCTCAGTGCATACAATGCTTAGATAATACAAATAGTATACATTTCAATTTAACACCAAAGTACTTACTGCAAACCTAATGGAAACACCTTAGGTTAACTTCCCAAATGAGTATGAGTAGTTTGAAAGTTTTTTCATGGCTCCACACATCAACACAAAAAAGTTGTTATCTCAGTGCATACAATGCATAGATAATACAAATAGTATACATTTCAATTTTACACCAAAGTACTTACTGCAAACCGAATGGAAACAGCTTAGGTTAACTTCTCAAATGATTATGAGTACTTTGAAAGTTTTTTCATGGCTCCATACATCAACACAAAAAAGTTGTTATCTCAGTGCAGACAATGCTTAGATAATACAAATAGTGTACATTTCAATTTTACACCAAAGTTCTTCCTGAAAACCTAATGGAAACACCTTAGGTTAACTTCCCACATGAGTATGAGTAGGCTGAAAGTTGTTTCATGCCTCTGTTCATCAAGACAAAAAAGTTACTTTCTCAGTGCATACTATGCTTAGACAATACAAATAGTATACATTTCAATTTTACATCAAAGTACTTACTGCAAACCTAATGGAAACACCTTAGATTAACATCCCAAATGATTATGAGTAGTTTGGAAGTTTTTTCATGGCTCCATACATCAACACAAAAAAGTTGTTATCTCAGTGCATACAATGCTTAGATAATACAAATAGTATACATTTCAATTTTACACCAAAGTACTTACTGCAAACCTAATGGAAACACCTTAGGTTAACTTCCCACACGTTTCTGAGTTGTTTGAAAGTTGTATTATGGCTCGACACATGAAAACAAAAAAGTTGATCTCTCAGTGCATACAATGCTTTTACAATGAAAATAGCATACATTTCACTTTTACACCAAAGAACTTACTGCAAACCTAATGCAAACACCTTTGGTTAGCTTCCCACATGACTATGAGTAGGTTGAAAGTTGTTTCATGCCTCTGTTCATCAAGACAAAAAAGTTACTTTCTCAGTGCATACTAGCCTTAGGCAATACAAATAGTATACATTTCAATTTTACACCAAAGTACTCACTGCAAACCTAATGGAAACACTTTAGATTAACATCCCACATGAAAATGAATAGGTTGAAAGTTGTTTCATGCCTCTGTTCATCAAGACAAAAAAGTTACTTTCTCAGTGCATACTATGCTTAGACAATACAAATAGTATACATTTCAATTTTACACTAAAGTACTTACTGCAAACCTAATGGAAACACCTTAGGTTAACTTCCCAAATGATTATGAGTAGTTTGGAAGTTTTTTCATGGCTCCATACATCAACACAAAAAAGTTGTTATCTCAGTGCATACAATGCTTAGATAATACAAATAGTATACATTTCAATTTAACACCAAAGTACTTACTGCAAACCTAATGGAAACACCTTAGGTTAACTTCCCAAATGAGTATGAGTAGTTTGAAAGTTTTTTCATGGCTCCACACATCAACACAAAAAAGTTGTTATCTCAGTGCATACAATGCATAGATAATACAAATAGTATACATTTCAATTTTACACCAAAGTACTTACTGCAAACCTAATGGAAACACCCTAGGTTAACTTCCCAAATGATCATGAGTAGTTTGAAAGTTTTTTCATGGCTCCACACATCAACACAAAAAAGTTGTTATCTCAGTGCATACAATGCTTAGATAATACAAATAGTATACATTTCAATTTTACACCAAAGTACTTACTGCAAACCTAATGGAAACACCCTAGGTTAACTTCCCAAATGATCATGAGTAGTTTGAAAGTTTTTTCATGGCTCCACACATCAACACAAAAAAGTTGTTATCTCAGTGCATACAATGCTTAGATAATACAAATAGTATACATTTCAATTTTACACCAAAGTACTTACTGCAAACCTAATGGAAACACCTTTGGTTAACTTCCCACATGAGTATGAGTAGGTTGAAAGTTGTTTCATGCCTCTGTTCATCAAGACAAAAAAGTTACTTTCTCAGTGCATACTATGCTTAGACAGTACAAATAGTATACATTTCAATTTTACACCAAAGTACTTACTGCAAACCTAATGGAAACACCTTAGATTAACATCCCACATGAAAATGAATAGGTT
Organism: Mobula birostris; assembly: GCF_030028105.1. Classification (NCBI taxonomy): domain Eukaryota; kingdom Metazoa; phylum Chordata; class Chondrichthyes; order Myliobatiformes; family Myliobatidae; genus Mobula; species Mobula birostris. Next base: position 39,034,731 of record NC_092398.1, read on the forward strand.
GAAAGGTGTTTCATGCCTCTCTTCGTCAAGACAAAAAAGTTACTTTCTAAGTGCATACTATGCTTAGACAATACAAATAGTATACATTTCAATTTTACACCAAAGTACTTACTGCAAACCTAATGGAAACACCTTAGGTTAACTTCCCAAATGATTATGAGTAGTTTGGAAGTTTTTTCATGGCTCCATACATCAACACAAAAAAGTTGTTATCTCAGTGCATACAATGCTTAGATAATACAAATAGTATACATTTCAAATTAACACCAAAGTACTTACTGCAAACCTAATGGAAACACCTTAGGTTAACTTCCCAAATGAGTATGAGTAGTTTGAAAGTTTTTTCATGGCTCCACACATCAACACAAAAAAGTTGTTATCTCAGTGCATACAATGCATAGATAATACAAATAGTATACATTTCAATTTTACACCAAAGTACTTACTGCAAACCTAATGGAAACACCCTAGGTTAACTTCCCAAATGATCATGAGTAGTTTGAAAGTTTTTTCATGGCTCCACACATCAACACAAAAAAGTTGTTATCTCAGTGCATACAATGCTTAGATAATACAAATAGTATACATTTCAATTTTACACCAAAGTACTTACTGCAAACCTAATGGAAACACCTTTGGTTAACTTCCCACATGAGTATGAGTAGGTTGAAAGTTTTTTCATGGCTCCACACATCAACACAAAAAAGTTGGTATCTCAGTGCATACAATGCTTAAATAATACAAATAGTATACATTTCAATTTTACACCAAAGTACTGACTGCAAACCTAATGGAAACACCCTAGGTTAACTTCCCAAATAATCATGAGTAGTTTGAAAGTTTGTTCATGGCTCCACACATCAACACAAAAAAGTTGTTTTCTCAGGGCATACAATGGTTAGATAATACAAATAGTATACATTTCAATTTTACACCAAAGTACTTACTGCAAACCTAATGGAAACACCTTAGGTTAACTTCCCACATGAGAATGAATAGGTTGAAAGTTCTTTCATGCCTCTCTTCGTCAAGACAAAAAAGTTACTTTCTCAGTGCATACTATGCTTAGACAATACAAATAGTATACCTTTCAATTTTACACCAAAGTACTTACTGCAAACCTAATGGAAACACCTTAGGTTAACTTTCCAAATGATTATGAGTAGTTTAAAAGTTTTTTCATGGCTCCACACATCAACACAAAAAAGTTGTTATCTCAGTGCATACAATGCTTAGATAATACAAATAGTATACATTTCAATTTTACACCAAAGTACTGATTGCAAACCTAATGGAAACACCCTAGGTTAACTTCCCAAATGATCATGAGTAGTTTGAAAGTTTTTTCATGGCTCCACACATCAACACAAAAAAGTTGTTATCTCAGTGCATACAATGCTTAGATAATACAAATAGTATACATTTCAATTTTACTCCAAAGTACTTACTGCAAACGCAATGGAAACACTTTTGGTCAGCTTCCCACATGAGTATGAGTAGGTTGAAAGTTGTTTCATGCCTCTGTTCATCAAGACAAAAAAGTTACTTTCTCAGTGCATACTGTGCTTAGACAATACAAATAGTATACATTTCAATTTTACACCAAAGTACTTACTGCAAACCTAATGGAAACACCTTAGGTTAACTTTCCAAATGATTATGAGTAGTTTAAAAGTTTTTTCATGGCTCCACACATCAACACAAAAAAGTTGTTATCTCAGTGCATACAATGCTTAGATAATACAAATAGTATACATTTCAATTTTACACCAAAGTACTGATTGCAAACCTAATGGAAACACCCTAGGTTAACTTCCCAAATGATCATGAGTAGTTTGAAAGTTTTTTCATGGCTCCACACATCAACACAAAAAAGTTGTTATCTCAGTGCATACAATGCTTAGATAATACAAATAGTATACATTTCAATTTTACACCAAAGTACTGTCTGCAAACCTAATGGAAACACCTTAGGTTAACTTCCCACACGTTTCTGAGTTGTTTGAAATTTGTATTATGGCTCTACACATGAAAACAAAAAAGTTGATCTCTCAGTGCATACAATGCTTTTACAATACAAATAGCATACATTTCACTTTTACACCAAAGAACTTACTGCAAACCTAATGCAAACACCTTTGGTTAGCTTCCCACATGACTATGAGTAGGTTGAAAGTTGTTTCATGCCTCTGTTCATCAAGACAAAAAAGTTACTTTCTCAGTGCATACTAGGCTTAGGCAATACAAATAGTATACATTTCAATTTTACACCAAAGTACTCACTGCAAACCTAATGGAAACACTTTAGATTAACATCCCACATGAAAATGAATAGGTTGAAAGTTGTTTCATGCCTCTGTTCATCAAGACAAAAAAGTTACTTTCTCAGTGCATACTATGCATAGACAATACAAATAGTATACATTTCAATTTTACACTAAACTACTTACTGCAAACCTAATGGAAACACCTTAGGTTAACTTCCCAAATGATTATGAGTAGTTTGGAAGTTTTTTCATGGCTCCATACATCAACACAAAAAAGTTGTTATCTCAGTGCATACAATGCTTATATAATACAAATAGAATACATTTCAATTTAACACCAAAGTACTTACTGCAAACCTAATGGAAACACCTTAGGTTAACTTCCCAAATGAGTATGAGTAGTTTGAAAGTTTTTTCATGGCTCCACACATCAACACAAAAAAGTTGTTATCTCAGTGCATACAATGCATATATAATACAAATAGTATACATTTCAATTTTACACCAAAGTACTTACTGCAAACCTAATGGAAACACCTTTGGTTAACTTCCCACATGAGTATGAGTAGGTTGAAAGTTGTTTCATGCCTCTGTTCATCAAGACAAAAAAGTTACTTTCTCAGTGCATACTATGCTTAGACAGTACAAATAGTATACATTTCAATTTTACACCAAAGTACTTACTGCAAACCTAATGGAAACACCTTAGATTAACATCCCAAATGATTATGAGTAGTTTGGAAGTTTTTTCATGGCTCCATACATCAACACAAAAAAGTTGTTATCTCAGTGCATACAATGCTTAGATAATACAAATAGTATACATTTCAATTTTACACCAAAGTACTTACTGCAAACCTAATGGAAACACCCTAGGTTAACTTCCCAAATGATCATCAGTAGTTTGAAAGTTTTTTCATGGCTCCACACATCAACACAAAAAAGTTGTTATCTCAGTGCATACAATGCTTAGATAATACAAACAGCATACATTTCAATTTTACACCAAAGTGCTTACTGCAAACCTAATGGAAACACCCTAGGTTAACTTCCCAAATGATCATGAGTAGTTTGAAAGTTTTTTCATGGCTCCACACATCAACACAAAAAAGTTGTTATCTCAGTGCATACAATGCTTAGATAATACAAATAGTATACATTTCAATTTTACACCAAAGTACTTACTGCAAACCTAATGGAAACACCTTAGGTTAACTTTCCAAATGATTATGAGTAGTTTGAAAGTTTTTTCATGGCTCCACACATCAACACAAAAAAGTTGTTATCTCAGTGCATACAATGCTTAGATAATACAAATAGTATACATTTCAATTTTACACCAAAGTACTGATTGCAAACTTAATGGAAACACCCTAGGTTAACTTCCCAAATGATCATGAGTAGTTTGAAAGTTTTTTCATGGCTCCACACATCAACACAAAAAAGTTGTTATCTCAGTGCATACAATGCTTAGATAATACAAATAGTATACATTTCAATTTTACTCCAAAGTACTTACTGCAAACGCAATGGAAACACTTTTGGTCAGCTTCCCACATGAGTATGAGTAGGTTGAAAGTTGTTTCATGCCTCGGTTCATCAAGACAAAAAAGTTACTTTCTCAGTGCATACTATGCTTAGACAACACAAATAGTATACATTTCAGTTTTACACCAATGTACTTTCTGCAAACCTAATGGAAACACCTTAGGTTAACTTCCCAAATGAATATGAGTAGTTTGAAAGTTTTTTCATGGCTCCACACATCAACACAAAAAAGCTGATATCTCAGTGCATACAATGCTTAGATAATACAAATAGTATACATTTCAATTTTACACCAAAGTGCTGACTGCAAACCTAATGGAAACACCCTAGGTTAACTTCCCAAATAATCATGAGTAGTTTGAAAGTTTTTTCATGGCTCCACACATCAACACAAAAAAGTTGTTATCTCAGGGCATACAATGGTTAGATAATACAAATAGTATACATTTCAATTTTACTCCAAAGTATTTACTGCAAACGCAATGGAAACACTTTTGGTCAGCTTCCCACATGAGTATGAGTAGGTTGAAAGTTGTTTCATGCCTCTGTTCATCAAGACAAAAAAGTTACTTTCTCAGTGCATACTATGCTTAGACAATACAAATAGTATACATTTCAATTTTACACCAAAGTACTTACTGCAAACCTAATGGAAACACCTTAGGTTAACTTCCCAAATGAATATGAGTAGTTTGAAAGTTTTTTCATGGCTCCACACATCAACACAAAAAAGTTGTTATCTCAGTGCATACAATGCTTAGATAATACAAATAGTATACATCTCAATTTTACACCAAAGTACTGTCTGCAAACCTAATGGAAACACCCTAGGTTAACGTCCCAAATGATCATGAGTAGTTTGAATGCTTTTTCATGGCTCCACACATCAACACAAAAAAGTTGTTATCTCAGTGCATACAATGCTTAGATAATACAAATAGTATATATTTCAATTTTACACCAAAGTACTGACTGCAAACCTAATGGAAACACCCTAGGTTAACTTCCCAAATGATCATGAGTAGTTTGAAAGTTTTTTCATGGCTCCACACATCAACACAAAAAAGTTGTTATCTCAGTGCATACAATGCTTAGATAATACAAATAGTATACATTTCAATTTTACACCAAAGTACTTACTGCAAACCTAATGGAAACACCTTTGGTTAACTTCCCACATGAGTATGAGTAGGTTGAAAGTTGTTTCATGCCTCTGTTCATCAAGACAAAAAAGTTACTTTCTCAGTGCATACTAGGCTGAGGCAATACAAATAGTATACATTTCAATTTTACACCAAAGTACTCACTGCAAACCTAATGGAAACACCTTAAGTTAAATTCCCACATGATTATAAATAGTTTGAAAGTTCTTTCATGGCTCTACACATCAACACAAAAATGTTGTTAACTCAGGGCATACAATGATTAGTTAATATAAATAGTATACATTACAATTTTACACCAAAGTTCTTACTGCAAACCTAATGGAAACACCTTAGCTTAACTTCCCACATGATTCTGAGATGTCTGAAAGTTGCTTCAAACCTGTGCACATAAAGACAAAAAAGTTGATCTCTCTGTGCATACAATGCTTAGACAATACAAATAGTATACATTTCAATTTTACACCAAAGTACTTACTGCAAACCTAATGGAAACACCTTAGGTTAACTTCCCAAATGATCATGAGTAGTTTGAAAGTTTTTTCATGGCTCCACACATCAACACAAAAAAGTTGTTATCTCAGTGCATACAATGCTTAGATAATACAAATAGTATACATTTCAATTTTACACCAAAGTACTTACTGCAACCCTAATGGAAACACCTTTGGTTAACTTCCCACATGAGTATGAGTAGGTTGAAAGTTGTTTCATGCCTCCGTTCATCAAGACAAAAAAGTTACTTTCTCAGTGCATACTATGCTTAGACAATACAAATAGTATACATTTCAATTTTACACCGAAGTACTTACTGCAAACCTAATGGAAACACCTTAGGTTAACTTCCCAAATGATTATGAGTAGTTTGAAAGTTTTTTCATGGCTCCATACATCAACACAAAAAAGTTCTTATCTCAGTGCAGACAATGCTTAGATAATACAAATAGCCTACATTTCAATTTTACACCAAAGTACTTACTACAAACCTAATGGAAACACCTTTGGTTAACTTCCCACATGTTTCTGAGTTTTTTGAAAGTTGTATTATGTCTCTACACATGATAACAAAAAAGTTGTTATCTCAGTGCATGCTATACGAAGACAATACAAATACTATACATTTCAATTTTACTCCAAAGTACTTACTGCAAACCAAATGGAAACACTTTTGGTTAACTTCCCACATGAGTATGAGTAGGTTAAATGTTGTTTCATACCTTTGTTCATCAAGACAAAAAAGTTACTTTCTCAGTGCATACTATTTTCTGACATTAAGGTAGTATACATCTCAATTTTCCACCAAAGTGCAGAGTGCAAACCATTGGGAAACATTTTAAGTTAATTTCCCACATGATTATGAATAGTTTGAAAGTTGTTTCATGGCTCTACACATCAACACAAAAATGTTGATAACTCAGGGCATACAATGGTTAGGTAATACAAATAGTATACATTTCAATTTTACACCAAAGTACTTAATGCAAACCTAATGGAAACACCTTAGGTTAACTTCCCACATGATTCTGAGATGTCTGAAATTGTTTCATACCTGTGCACATAAAGACAAAAAAGTTGATCTCTGAGTGCATACAATGCTTTTACAATACAAATAGCATACTTCTCAATTTTACACCAAAGTACTTACTGCAAACCGAATGGAAACACCTTTGGTTAACTTCCCACATGAGTATGAGTAGTTTGAAAGTTGTTTCATGCCTCTGTTCATCAAGACAAAAAAGTTACTTTCTCAGTGCATACTATGCTTAGACAATACAAATAGTATACATTTCAATTTTACACCAAAGTACTTACTGCAAACCCAATGGAAACACCTTAGGTTAACTTCCCAAATGAATATGAGTAGTTTGAAAGTTTTTTCATGGCTCCACACATCAACACAAAAAAGTTGTCATCTCAGTGCACACAATGCTTAGATAATACAAATAGTATTCATTTCAATTTTACACCAAAGTAATGACTGCAAACCTAATGGAAACACCATAGGTTAACTTCCCAAATGATTATGGGCAGTTTGAAAGTTTTTTCATGGCTCCATACATCAACACAAAAAAGTTGTTATCTCACTGCTTACAATGCTTAGATAATACAAATAGTATACATTTCACTTTTATACCAAAGTAGTTACTGCAAACCAAATGGAAACACTTTTGGTTAACTTCCCACATGAGTATGAGTAGGTTGAAAGTTGTTTCATGCCTCTGTTCATCAAGACAAAAAGGTTACTTTCTCAGTGCATACTATGCTTAGTTAATACAAATAGTATACATTTCAATTTTACAACAAAGTACTTACTGCAAACCTAATGGAAACACCTTAGGTTAACTTCCCACATGATTCTGAGATGTCTGAAAGTTGTTTCATACCTGTGCACATAAAGACAAAAAAGTTGATCTCTCAGTGCATACAATGCTTTTACAATACAAATAGCATATTTTTCAATTTTACACCAAAGTACTTACTGCAAACCGAATGGTACCACCTTTGGTTAACTTCCCACATGAGTATGAGTAGGTTGAAAGTTGTTTCATGCCTCTGTTCATCAAGACAAAACAGTTACTTTCTGAGTGCATACTATGCTTAGAGAATACAAATAGTATACATTTCAATTTTACACTAAAGTACTTACTGCAAACCTAATGGAAACACCTTAGGTTAACTTCCCAAATGATTATGAGTAGTTTGAAAGTTTTTTCATGGCTCTATACATCAACACAAAAAAGTTGTTATCTCAGTGCATATAATGCTTAGATAATACAAATAGTATACATTTCAATTTTACACCAAAGTACTTAATGCAAACCTAATGGAAACACCTTAGGTTAACTTCCCACACGTTTCTGAGTTGTTGGAAAGTTGTATTATGGCTCTACACATGAAAACAAAAAAGTTGATCTCTCAGTGCATACAATGCTTTTACAATACAAATAGCATACATTTCACTTTTACACCAAAGTACTTACTGCAAACCTGATGCAAACACCTTTGGTTAGCTTCCCACATGACTATGAGTAGGTTGAAAGTTGTTTCATGCCTCTGTTCATCAAGACAAAAAAGTTACTTTCTCAGTGCATACTAGGCTTAGGCAATACAAATAGTACACATTTCAATTTTACACCAAAGTACTCACTGCAAACCTAATGGAAACAGCTTAAGTTAACTTCCCACATGATTATGAATAGTTTGCAAGTTCTTTCATGGCTCTACACATCAACACAAAAATGTTGTTAACTCAGGGCATACAATGATTAGTTAATATAAATAGTATACATTTCAATCTTACACCAAAGTACTTACTGCAAACCTAATGGAAACACCTTAGGTTAACTTCCCACATGATTCTGAGATGTCTGAAAGTTGCTTCAAACCTGTGCACATAAAGACAAAAAAGTTGATCTCTCTGTGCATACAATGCTTAGATAATACAAATAGTATACATTTCAATTTTACACCAAAGTACTTACTGCAAACCTAATGGAAACACCTTAGGTTTTCTTCCCACACGTTTCTGAGTTGTTTGAAAGTTGTATTATGGCTCTACACATGAAAACAAAAAAGTTGATCTCTCAGTGCATACAATGCTTTTACAATACAAATAGCATATATTTCACTTTTACACCAAAGTACTTACTGCAAACCTAATGCAAACACCTTTGGTTAGCTTCCCACATGACTATGAGTAGGTTGAAAGTTGTTTCATGCCTCTGTTCATCAAGACAAAAAAGTTACTTTCTCAGTGCATACTAGGCTTAGGCAATACAAATAGTATACATTTCAATTTTATACCAAAGTACTCACTGCAAACCTAATGGAAACACTTTAGATTAACTTCCGACATGAGAATGAATAGGTTGAAAGTTGTTTCATGCCTCTCTTCGTCAAGACAAAAAAGTTACTTTCTCAGTGCATACTATGCTTAGACAATACAAATAGTATACATTTCAATTTTACACCAAAGTACTTACTGCAAACCTAATGAAAACACCCTAGGTTAACTTCCCAAATGATCATGAGTAGTTTGAAAGTTTTTTCATGGCTCCACACATCAACACAAAAAAGTTGTTCTCTCAGTGCATACAATGCTTAGATAATACAAACAGTATACATTTCAATTTTACTCCAAAGTACTGACTGCAAACCTAATGGAAACACTTTTGGTTAGCTTCCCACATGAGTATGAGTAGGTTGAAAGTTGTTTCATGCCTCTGTTCATCAAGACAAAAAAGCTACTTTCTCAGTGCATACTAGGCTTAGACAATACAAATAGTATACATTTCAATTTTACACCAAAGTACTTACTGCAAACCGAATGGAAACAGCTTAGGTTAACTTCTCAAATGATTATGAGTACTTTGAAAGTTTTTTCATGGCTCCATACATCAACACAAAAAAGTTGTTATCTCAGTGCACACAATGCTTAGATAATACAAATAGTGTACATTTCAATTTTACACCAAAGTTCTTCCTGAAAACCTAATGGAAACACCTTAGGTTAACTTCCCACATGAGTATGAGTAGGCTGAAAGTTGTTTCATGCCTCTGTTCATCAAGACAAAAAAGTTACTTTCTCAGTGCATACTATGCTTAGACAATACAAATAGTATACATTTCAATTTTACACCAAAGTACTTACTGCAAACCTAATGGAAACACCTTAGATTAACATCCCAAATGATTATGAGTAGTTTGGAAGTTTTTTCATGGCTCCATACATCAACACAAAAAAGTTGTTATCTCAGTGCATACAATGCTTAGATAATACAAATAGTATACATTTCAATTTTACACCAAAGTACTTACTGCAAACCTAATGGAAACACCTTAGGTTAACTTCCCACACGTTTCTGAGTTGTTTGAAAGTTGTATTATGGCTCGACACATGAAAACAAAAAAGTTGATCTCTCAGTGCATACAATGCTTTTACAATACAAATAGCATACATTTCACTTTTACACCAAAGAACTTACTGCAAACCTAATGCAAACACCTTTGGTTAGCTTCCCACATGACTATGAGTAGGTTGAAAGTTGTTTCATGCCTCTGTTCATCAAGACAAAAAAGTTACTTTCTCAGTGCATACTAGCCTTAGGCAATACAAATAGTATACATTTCAATTTTACACCAAAGTACTCACTGCAAACCTAATGGAAACACTTTAGATTAACATCCCACATGAAAATGAATAGGTTGAAAGTTGTTTCATGCCTCTGTTCATCAAGACAAAAAAGTTACTTTCTCAGTGCATACTATGCTTAGACAATACAAATAGTATACATTTCAATTTTACACTAAAGTACTTACTGCAAACCTAATGGAAACACCTTAGGTTAACTTCCCAAATGATTATGAGTAGTTTGGAAGTTTTTTCATGGCTCCATACATCAACACAAAAAAGTTGTTATCTCAGTGCATACAATGCTTAGATAATACAAATAGTATACATTTCAATTTAACACCAAAGTACTTACTGCAAACCTAATGGAAACACCTTAGGTTAACTTCCCAAATGAGTATGAGTAGTTTGAAAGTTTTTTCATGGCTCCACACATCAACACAAAAAAGTTGTTATCTCAGTGCATACAATGCATAGATAATACAAATAGTATACATTTCAATTTTACACCAAAGTACTTACTGCAAACCTAATGGAAACACCCTAGGTTAACTTCCCAAATGATCATGAGTAGTTTGAAAGTTTTTTCATGGCTCCACACATCAACACAAATAAGTTGTTATCTCAGTGCATACAATGCTTAGATAATACAAATAGTATACATTTCAATTTTACACCAAAGTACTTACTGCAAACCTAATGGAAACACCCTAGGTTAACTTCCCAAATGATCATGAGTAGTTTGAAAGTTTTTTCATGGCTCCACACATCAACACAAAAAAGTTGTTATCTCAGTGCATACAATGCTTAGATAATACCAATAGTATACATTTCAATTTTACACCAAAGTACTTACTGCAAACCTAATGGAAACACTTTTGGTTAACTTCCCACATGAGTATGAGTAGGTTGAAAGTTGTTTCATGCCTCTGTTCATCAAGACAAAAAAGTTACTTTCTCAGTGCATACTATGCTTAGACAGTACAAATAGTATACATTTCAATTTTACACCAAAGTACTTACTGCAAACCTAATGGAAACACCTTAGATTAACATCCCACATGAAAATGAATAGGTTGAAAGGTGTTTCATGCCTCTCTTCGTCAAGACAAAAAAGTTACTTTCTAAGTGCATACTATGCTTAGACAATACAAATAGTATACATTTCAATTTTACACCAAAGTACTTACTGCAAACCTAATGGAAACACCTTAGGTTAACTTCCCAAATGATTATGAGTAGTTTGGAAGTTTTTTCATGGCTCCATACATCAACACAAAAAAGTTGTTATCTCAGTGCATACAATGCTTAGATAATACAAATAGTATACATTTCAAATTAACACCAAAGTACTTACTGCAAACCTAATGGAAACACCCTAGGTTAACTTCCCAAATGAGTATGAGTAGTTTGAAAGTTTTTTCATGGCTCCACACATCAACACAAAAAAGTTGTTATCTCAGTGCATACAATGCATAGATAATACAAATAGTATACATTTCAATTTTACACCAAAGTACTTACTGCAAACCTAATGGAAACACCCTAGGTTAACTTCCCAAATGATCATGAGTAGTTTGAAAGTTTTTTCATGGCTCCACACATCAACACAAAAAAGTTGTTATCTCAGTGCATACAATGCTTAGATAATACAAATAGTATACATTTCAATTTTACACCAAAGTACTTACTGCAAACCTAATGGAAACACCTTTGGTTAACTTCCCACATGAGTATGAGTAGGTTGAAAGTTTTTTCATGGCTCCACACATCAACACAAAAAAGTTGGTATCTCAGTGCATACAATGCTTAAATAATACAAATAGTATACATTTCAATTTTACACCAAAGTACTGACTGCAAACCTAATGGAAACACCCTAGGTTAACTTCCCAAATAATCATGAGTAGTTTGAAAGTTTGTTCATGGCTCCACACATCAACACAAAAAAGTTGTTTTCTCAGGGCATACAATGGTTAGATAATACAAATAGTATACATTTCAATTTTACACCAAAGTACTTACTGCAAACCTAATGGAAACACTTTAGGTTAACTTCCCACATGAGAATGAATAGGTTGAAAGTTCTTTCATGCCTCTCTTCGTCAAGACAAAAAAGTTACTTTCTCAGTGCATACTATGCTTAGACAATACAAATAGTATACATTTCAATTTTACACCAAAGTACTTACTGCAAACCTAATGGAAACACCTTAGGTTAACTTTCCAAATGATTATGAGTAGTTTAAAAGTTTTTTCATGGCTCCACACATCAACACAAAAAAGTTGTTATCTCAGTGCATACAATGCTTAGATAATACAAATAGTATACATTTCAATTTTACACCAAAGTACTGATTGCAAACCTAATGGAAACACCCTAGGTTAACTTCCCAAATGATCATGAGTAGTTTGAAAGTTTTTTCATGGCTCCACACATCAACACAAAAAAGTTGTTATCTCAGTGCATACAATGCTTAGATAATACAAATAGTATACATTTCAATTTTACTCCAAAGTACTTACTGCAAACGCAATGGAAACACTTTTGGTCAGCTTCCCACATGAGTATGAGTAGGTTGAAAGTTGTTTCATGCCTCTGTTCATCAAGACAAAAAAGTTACTTTCTCAGTGCATACTATGCTTAGACAATACAAAGAGTATACATTTCAATTTTACACCAAAGTACTTACTGCAAACCTAATGGAAACACCTTAGGTTAACTTTCCAAATGATTATGAGTAGTTTAAAAGTTTTTTCATGGCTCCACACATCAACACAAAAAAGTTGTTATCTCAGTGCATACAATGCTTAGATAATACAAATAGTATACATTTCAATTTTACACCAAAGTACTTACTGCAAACCTAATGGAAACACCCTAGGTTAACTTCCCAAATGATCATGAGTAGTTTGAAAGTTTTTTCATGGGTCCACACATCAACACAAAAAAGTTGTTATCTCAGTGCATACAATGCTTAGATAATACAAATAGTATACATTTCAATTTTACACCAAAGTACTGATTGCAAACCTAATGGAAACACCCTAGGTTAACTTCCCAAGTGATCATGAGTAGTTTGAAAGTTGTTTCATGCCTCTGTTCATCAAGACAAAAAAGCTACTTTCTCAGTGCATACTAGGCTTAGACAATACAAATAGTATACATTTCATTTTTACACCAAAGTACTTACTGCAAACCGAATGGAAACAGCTTAGGTTAACTTCTCAAATGATTATGAGTACTTTGAAAGTTTTTTCATGGCTCCATACATCAACACAAAAAAGTTGTTATCTCAGTGCAGACAATGCTTAGATAATACAAATAGTGTACATTTCAATTTTACACCAAAGTTCTTCCTGAAAACCTAATGGAAACACCTTAGGTTAACTTCCCACATGAGTATGAGTAGGTTGAAAGTTGTTTCATGCCTCTGTTCAAGACAAAAAAGTTACTTTCTCAGTGCATACTAGGCTTAGGCAATACAAATAGTATACATTTCAATTTTACACCAAAGTACTCACTGCAAACCTAATGGAAACACTTTAGATTATCTTCCCACATGAGAATGAATAGGTTGAAAGTTGTTTCATGCCTCTCTTCGTCAAGACAAAAAAGTTAGTTTCTCAGTGCAAACTATGCTTAGACAATACAAATAGTATACATTTCAATTTTACACCAAAGTACTTACTGCAAACCTAATGGAAACACCTTAGGTTAACTTCCCAAATGATTATGAGTAGTTTGAAAGTTTTTTCATGGCTCCACACATCAACACAAAAAAGTTGTTATCTCAGTGCATACAATGCTTAGATAATACAAATAGTATACATTTCAATTTTACACCAAAGTACTGATTGCAAACCTAATGGAAACACCCTAGGTTAACTTCCCAAGTGATCATGAGTAGTTTGAAAGTTGTTTCATGCCTCTGTTCATCAAGACAAAAAAGCTACTTTCTCAGTGCATACTAGGCTTAGACAATACAAATAGTATACATTTCATTTTTACACCAAAGTACTTACTGCAAACCGAATGGAAACAGCTTAGGTTAACTTCTCAAATGATTATGAGTACTTTGAAAGTTTTTTCATGGCTCCATACATCAACACAAAAAAGTTGTTATCTCAGTGCAGACAATGCTTAGATAATACAAATAGTGTACATTTCAATTTTACACCAAAGTTCTTCCTGAAAACCTAATGGAAACACCTTAGGTTAACTTCCCACATGAGTATGAGTAGGTTGAAAGTTGTTTCATGCCTCTGTTCATCCAGACAAAAAAGTTACTTTCTCAGTGCATACTATGCTTAGACAATACAAATAGTATACATTTCAATTTTACACCAAAGTACTTACTGCAAACCTAATGGAAACACCTTAGGTTAACTTCCCAAATGATTATGCGTAGTTTGGAAGTTTTTTCATGGCTCCATACATCAACACAAAAAAGTTGTTATCTCAGTGCATACAATGCTTAGATAATACAAATAGTATACATATCAATTTTACACCAAAGTACTTACTGCAAACCTAATGGAAACACCTTAGGTTAACTTCCCAAATGAGTATGAGTAGTTTGAAAGTTTTTTCATGGCTCCACACATCAACACAAAAAAGTTGTTATCTCAGTGCATACAATGCTTAGATAATACAAATAGTATACATATCAATTTTACACCAAAGTACTTACTGCAAACCTAATGGAAACACCTTAGGTTAACTTCCCAAATGAGTATGAGTAGTTTGAAAGTTTTTTCATGGCTCCACACATCAACACAAAAAAGTTGTTATCTCAGTGCATACAATGCATAGATAATACAAATAGTATACATTTCAATTTTACACCAAAGTACTTACTGCAAACCTAATGGAAACACCCTAGGTTAACTTCCCAAATGATCATGAGTAGTTTGAAAGTTTTTTCATGGCTCCACACATCAACACAAAGAAGTTGTTATCTCAGTGCATACAATGCTTAGATAATACAAATAGTATACATTTCAATTTTACACCAAGTACTTACTGCAAACCTAATGGAAACACCTTTGGTTAACTTCCCACATGAGTATGAGTAGGTTGAAATTTGTTTCATGCCTCTGTTCATCAAGACAAAAAAGTTACTTTCTCAGTGCATACTATGCTTAGACAATACAAATAGTATACATTTCAATTTTACACCAAAGTACTTACTGCAAACCTAATGGAAACACCTTAGGTTAACTTCCCAAATGAATATGAGTAGTTTGAAAGTTTTTTCATGGCTCCACACATCAACACAAAAAAGTTGTTATCTCAGTGCATACAATGCTTAGATAATACAAATAGTATACATTTCAATTTTACACCAAAGTACTGATTGCAAACCTAATGGAAACACCCTAGGTTAACTTCCCAAATGATCATGAGTAGTTTGAAAGTTTTTTCATGGCTCCACACATCAACACAAAAAAGTTGTTATCTCAGTGCATACAATGCTTAGATAATACAAATAGTATACATTTCAATTTTACTCCAAAGTACTTACTGCAAACGCAATGGAAACACTTTTGGTCAGCTTCCCACATGAGTATGAGTAGGTTGAAAGTTGTTTCATGCCTCTGTTCATCAAGACAAAAAAGTTACTTTCTCAGTGCATACTATGCTTAGACAATACAAATAGTATACATTTCAGTTTTACACCAATGTACTTACTGCAAACCTAATGGAAACACCTTAGGTTAACTTCCCAAATGAATATGAGTAGTTTGAAAGTTTTTTCATGGCTCCACACATCAACACAAAAAAGTTGTTATCTCAGTGCATACAATGCTTAGATAATACAAATAGTATACATCTCAATTTTACACCAAAGTACTGTCTGCAAACCTAATGGAAACACCCTAGGTTAACGTCCCAAATGATCATGAGTAGTTTGAATGCTTTTTCATGGCTCCACACATCAACACAAAAAAGTTGTTATCTCAGCGCATACAATGCTTAGATAATACAAATAGTATATATTTCAATTTTGCACCAAAGTACTGACTGCAAACCTAATGGAAACACCCTAGGTTAACTTCCCAAATGATCATGAGTAGTTTGAAAGTTTTTTCATGGCTCCACACATCAACACAAAAAAGTTGTTATCTCAGTGCATACAATGCTTAGATAATACAAATAGTATACATTTCAATTTTACACCAAAGTACTTACTGCAAACCTAATGGAAACACCTTTGGTTAACTTCCCACATGAGTATGAGTAGGTTGAAAGTTGTTTCATGCCTCTGTTCATCAAGACAAAAAAGTTACTTTCTCAGTGCATACTAGGCTTAGGCAATACAAATAGTATACATTTCAATTTTACACCAAAGTACTCACTGCAAACCTAATGGAAACACCTTAAGTTAAATTCCCACATGATTATAAATAGTTTGAAAGTTCTTTCATGGCTCTACACATCAACACAAAAATGTTGTTAACTCAGGGCATACAATGATTAGTTAATATAAATAGTATACATTACAATTTTACACCAAAGTTCTTACTGCAAACCTAATGGAAACACCTTAGCTTAACTTCCCACATGATTCTGAGATGTCTGAAAGTTGCTTCAAACCTGTGCACATAAAGACAAAAAAGTTGATCTCTCTGTGCATACAATGCTTAGACAATACAAATAGTATACATTTCAATTTTACACCAAAGTACTTACTGCAAACCTAATGGAAACACCCTAGGTTAACTTCCCAAATGATCATGAGTAGTTTGAAAGTTTTTTCATGGCTCCACACATCAACACAAAAAAGTTGTTATCTCAGTGCATACAATGCTTAGATAATACAAATAGTATACATTTCAATTTTACACCAAAGTACTTACTGCAACCCTAATGGAAACACCTTTGGTTAACTTCCCACATGAGTATGAGTAGGTTGAAAGTTGTTTCATGCCTCCGTTCATCAAGACAAAAAAGTTACTTTCTCAGTGCATACTATGCTTAGACAATACAAATAGTATACATTTCAATTTTACACCAAAGTACTTACTGCAAACCTAATGGAAACACCTTAGGTTAACTTCCCAAATGATTATGAGTAGTTTGAAAGTTTTTTCATGGCTCCATACATCAACACAAAAAAGTTCTTATCTCAGTGCAGACAATGCTTAGATAATACAAGTAGCCTACATTTCAATTTTACACCAAAGTACTTACTACAAACCTAATGGAAACACCTTTGGTTAACTTCCCACATGTTTCTGAGTTTTTTGAAAGTTGTATTATGTCTCTACACATGATAACAAAAAAGTTGTTATCTCAGTGCATGCTATACGAAGACAATACAAATACTATACATTTCAATTTTACTCCAAAGTACTTACTGCAAACCAAATGGAAACACTTTTGCTTAACTTCCCACATGAGTATGAGTAGGTTAAATGTTGTTTCATACCTTTGTTCATCAAGACAAAAAAGTTACTTTCTCAGTGCATACTATTTTCTGACATTAAGGTAGTATACATCTCAATTTTCCACCAAAGTGCAGAGTGCAAACCATTGGGAAACATTTTAAGTTAATTTCCCACATGATTATGAATAGTTTGAAAGTTGTTTCATGGCTCTACACATCAACACAAAAATGTTGATAACTCAGGGCATACAATGGTTAGGTAATACAAATAGTATACATTTCAATTTTACACCAAAGTACTTAATGCAAACCTAATGGAAACACCTTAGGTTAACTTCCCACATGATTCTGAGATGTCTGAAATTGTTTCATACCTGTGCACATAAAGACAAAAAAGTTGATCTCTGAGTGCATACAATGCTTTTACAATACAAATAGCATACTTCTCAATTTTACACCAAAGTACTTACTGCAAACCGAATGGAAACACCTTTGGTTAACTTCCCACATGAGTATGAGTAGTTTGAAAGTTGTTTCATGCCTCTGTTCATCAAGACAAAAAAGTTACTTTCTCAGTGCATACTATGCTTAGACAATACAAATAGTATACATTTCAATTTTACACCAAAGTACTTACTGCAAACCTAATGGAAACACCTTAGGTTAACTTCCCAAATGAATATGAGTAGTTTGAAAGTTTTTTCATGGCTCCACACATCAACACAAAAAAGTTGTCATCTCAGTGCACACAATGCTTAGATAATACAAATAGTATTCATTTCAATTTTACACCAAAGTAATGACTGCAAACCTAATGGAAACACCATAGGTTAACTTCCCAAATGATTATGGGCAGTTTGAAAGTTTTTTCATGGCTCCATACATCAACACAAAAAAGTTGTTATCTCACTGCTTACAATGCTTAGATAATACAAATAGTATACATTTCAATTTTACACCAAAGTACTTACTGCAAACCTAATGGAAACACCTTAGGTTTTCTTCCCACACGTTTCTGAGTTGTTTGAAAGTTGTATTATGGCTCTACACATGAAAACAAAAAAGTAGATCTCTCAGTGCATACAATGCTTTTACAATACAAATAGCATATATTTCACTTTTACACCAAAGTACTTACTGCAAACCTAATGCAAACACCTTTGGTTAGCTTCCCACATGACTATGAGTAGGTTGAAAGTTGTTTCATGCCTCTGTTCATCAAGACAAAAAAGTTACTTTCTCAGTGCATACTAGGCTTAGGCAATACAAATAGTATACATTTCAATTTTATACCAAAGTACTCACTGCAAACCTAATGGAAACACTTTAGATTAACTTCCGACATGAGAATGAATAGGTTGAAAGTTGTTTCATGCCTCTCTTCATCAAGACAAAAAAGTTACTTTCTCAGTGCATACTATGCTTAGACAATACAAATAGTATACATTTCAATTTTACACCAAAGTACTTACTGCAAACCTAATGAAAACACCCTAGGTTAACTTCCCAAATGATCATGAGTAGTTTGAAAGTTTTTTCATGGCTCCACACATCAACACAAAAAAGTTGTTCTCTCAGTGCATACAATGCTTAGATAATACAAATAGTATACATTTCAATTTTACTCCAAAGTACTGACTGCAAACCTAATGGAAACACTTTTGGTTAGCTTCCCACATGAGTATGAGTAGGTTGAAAGTTGTTTCATGCCTCTGTTCATCAAGACAAAAAAGCTACTTTCTCAGTGCATACTAGGCTTAGACAATACAAATAGTATACATTTCAATTTTACACCAAAGTACTTACTGCAAACCGAATGGAAACAGCTTAGGTTAACTTCTCAAATGATTATGAGTACTTTGAAAGTTTTTTCATGGCTCCATACATCAACACAAAAAAGTTGTTATCTCAGTGCAGACAATGCTTCGATAATACAAATAGTGTACATTTCAATTTTACACCAAAGTTCTTCCTGAAAACCTAATGGAAACACCTTAGGTTAACTTCCCACATGAGTATGAGTAGGCTGAAAGTTGTTTCATGCCTCTGTTCATCAAGACAAAAAAGTTACTTTCTCAGTGCATACTATGCTTAGACAATACAAATAGTATACATTTCAATTTTACATCAAAGTACTTACTGCAAACCTAATGGAAACACCTTAGATTAACATCCCAAATGATTATGAGTAGTTTGGAAGTTTTTTCATGGCTCCATACATCAACACAAAAAAGTTGTTATCTCAGTGCATACAATGCTTAGATAATACAAATAGTATACATTTCAATTTTACACCAAAGTACTTACTGCAAACCTAATGGAAACACCTTAGGTTAACTTCCCACACGTTTCTGAGTTGTTTGAAAGTTGTATTATGGCTCGACACATGAAAACAAAAAAGTTGATCTCTCAGTGCATACAATGCTTTTACAATACAAATAGCATACATTTCACTTTTACACCAAAGAACTTACTGCAAACCTAATGCAAACACCTTTGGTTAGCTTCCCACATGACTATGAGTAGGTTGAAAGTTGTTTCATGCCTCTGTTCATCAAGACAAAAAAGTTACTTTCTCAGTGCATACTAGCCTTAGGCAATACAAATAGTATACATTTCAATTTTACACCAAAGTACTCACTGCAAACCTAATGGAAACACTTTAGATTAACATCCCACATGAAAATGAATAGGTTGAAAGTTGTTTCATGCCTCTGTTCATCAAGACAAAAAAGTTACTTTCTCAGTGCATACTAGGCTTAGGCAATACAAATAGTACACATTTCAATTTTACACCAAAGTACTCACTGCAAACCTAATGGAAACAGCTTAAGTTAACTTCCCACATGATTATGAATAGTTTGCAAGTTCTTTCATGGCTCTACACATCAACACAAAAATGTTGTTAACTCAGGGCATACAATGATTAGTTAATATAAATAGTATACATTTCAATCTTACACCAAAGTACTTACTGCAAACCTAATGGAAACACCTTAGGTTAACTTCCCACATGATTCTGAGATGTCTGAAAGTTGCTTCAAACCTGTGCACATAAAGACAAAAAAGTTGATCTCTCTGTGCATACAATGCTTAGATAATACAAATAGTATACATTTCAATTTTACACCAAAGTACTTACTGCAAACCTAATGGAAACACCTTAGGTTTTCTTCCCACACGTTTCTGAGTTGTTTGAAAGTTGTATTATGGCTCTACACATGAAAACAAAAAAGTTGATCTCTCAGTGCATACAATGCTTTTACAATACAAATAGCATATATTTCACTTTTACACCAAAGTACTTACTGCAAACCTAATGCAAACACCTTTGGTTAGCTTCCCACATGACTATGAGTAGGTTGAAAGTTGTTTCATGCCTCTGTTCATCAAGACAAAAAAGTTACTTTCTCAGTGCATACTAGGCTTAGGCAATACAAATAGTATACATTTCAATTTTATACCAAAGTACTGACTGCAAACCTAATGGAAACACTTTAGATTAACTTCCGACATGAGAATGAATAGGTTGAAAGTTGTTTCATGCCTCTCTTCGTCAAGACAAAAAAGTTACTTTCTCAGTGCATACTATGCTTAGACAATACAAATAGTATACATTTCAATTTTACACCAAAGTACTTACTGCAAACCTAATGAAAACACCCTAGGTTAACTTCCCAAATGATCATGAGTAGTTTGAAAGTTTTTTCATGGCTCCACACATCAACACAAAAAAGTTGTTCTCTCAGTGCATACAATGCTTAGATAATACAAACAGTATACATTTCAATTTTACTCCAAAGTACTGACTGCAAACCTAATGGAAACACTTTTGGTTAGCTTCCCACATGAGTATGAGTAGGTTGAAAGTTGTTTCATGCCTCTGTTCATCAAGACAAAAAAGCTACTTTCTCAGTGCATACTAGGCTTAGACAATACAAATAGTATACATTTCAATTTTACACCAAAGTACTTACTGCAAACCTAATGGAAACACCTTAGGTTAACTTCCCAAATGATTATGAGTAGTTTGAAAGTTTTTTCATGGCTCCACACATCAACACAAAAAAGTTGTTATCTCAGTGCATACAATGCATAGATAATACAAATAGTATACATTTCAATTTTACACCAAAGAACTTACTGCAAACCTAATGGAAACACCCTAGGTTAACTTCCCAAATGATCATGAGTAGTTTGAAAGTTTTTTCATGGCTCCACACATCAACACAAAAAAGTTGTTATCTCAGTGCATACAATGCTTAGATAATACAAATAGTATACATTTCAATTTTACACCAAAGTACTTACTGCAAACCTAATGGAAACACCCTAGGTTAACTTCCCAAATGATCATGAGTAGTTTGAAAGTTTTTTCATGGCTCCACACATCAACACAAAAAAGTTGTTATCTCAGTGCATACAATGCTTAGATAATACAAATAGTATACATTTCAATTTTACACCAAAGTACTTACTGCAAACCTAATGGAAACACCTTTGGTTAACTTCCCACATGAGTATGAGTAGGTTGAAAGTTGTTTCATGCCTCTGTTCATCAAGACAAAAAAGTTACTTTCTCAGTGCATACTATGCTTAGACAGTACAAATAGTATACATTTCAATTTTACACCAAAGTACTTACTGCAAACCTAATGGAAACACCTTAGATTAACATCCCACATGAAAATGAATAGGTTGAAAGGTGTTTCATGCCTCTCTTCGTCAAGACAAAAAAGTTACTTTCTAAGTGCATACTATGCTTAGACAATACAAATAGTATACATTTCAATTTTACACCAAAGTACTTACTGCAAACCTAATGGAAACACCTTAGGTTAACTTCCCAAATGATTATGAGTAGTTTGGAAGTTTTTTCATGGCTCCATACATCAACACAAAAAAGTTGTTATCTCAGTGCATACAATGCTTAGATAATACAAATAGTATACATTTCAAATTAACACCAAAGTACTTACTGCAAACCTAATGGAAACACCCTAGGTTAACTTCCCAAATGAGTATGAGTAGTTTGAAAGTTTTTTCATGGCTCCACACATCAACACAAAAAAGTTGTTATCTCAGTGCATACAATGCATAGATAATACAAATAGTATACATTTCAATTTTACACCAAAGTACTTACTGCAAACCTAATGGAAACACCCTAGGTTAACTTCCCAAATGATCATGAGTAGTTTGAAAGTTTTTTCATGGCTCCACACATCAACACAAAAAAGTTGTTATCTCAGTGCATACAATGCTTAGATAATACAAATAGTATACATTTCAATTTTACACCAAAGTACTTACTGCAAACCTAATGGAAACACCTTTGGTTAACTTCCCACATGAGTATGAGTAGGTTGAAAGTTTTTTCATGGCTCCACACATCAACACAAAAAAGTTGGTATCTCAGTGCATACAATGCTTAAATAATACAAATAGTATACATTTCAATTTTACACCAAAGTACTGACTGCAAACCTAATGGAAACACCCTAGGTTAACTTCCCAAATAATCATGAGTAGTTTGAAAGTTTGTTCATGGCTCCACACATCAACACAAAAAAGTTGTTTTCTCAGGGCATACAATGGTTAGATAATACAAATAGTATACATTTCAATTTTACACCAAAGTACTTACTGCAAACCTAATGGAAACACTTTAGGTTAACTTCCCACATGAGAATGAATAGGTTGAAAGTTCTTTCATGCCTCTCTTCGTCAAGACAAAAAAGTTACTTTCTCAGTGCATACTATGCTTAGACAATACAAATAGTATACATTTCAATTTTACACCAAAGTACTTACTGCAAACCTAATGGAAACACCTTAGGTTAACTTTCCAAATGATTATGAGTAGTTTAAAAGTTTTTTCATGGCTCCACACATCAACACAAAAAAGTTGTTATCTCAGTGCATACAATGCTTAGATAATACAAATAGTATACATTTCAATTTTACACCAAAGTACTGATTGCAAACCTAATGGAAACACCCTAGGTTAACTTCCCAAATGATCATGAGTAGTTTGAAAGTTTTTTCATGGCTCCACACATCAACACAAAAAAGCTGTTATCTCAGTGCATACAATGCTTAGATAATACAAATAGTATACATTTCAATTTTACTCCAAAGTACTTACTGCAAACGCAATGGAAACACTTTTGGTCAGCTTCCCACATGAGTATGAGTAGGTTGAAAGTTGTTTCATGCCTCTGTTCATCAAGACAAAAAAGTTACTTTCTCAGTGCATACTATGCTTAGACAATACAAATAGTATACATTTCAATTTTACACCAAAGTACTTACTGCAAACCTAATGGAAACACCTTAGGTTAACTTTCCAAATGATTATGAGTAGTTTAAAAGTTTTTTCATGGCTCCACACATCAACACAAAAAAGTTGTTATCTCAGTACATACAATGCTTAGATAATACAAATAGTATACATTTCAATTTTACACCAAAGTACTTACTGCAAACCTAATGGAAACACCCTAGGTTAACTTCCCAAATGATCATGAGTAGTTTGAAAGTTTTTTCATGGCTCCACACATCAACACAAAAAAGTTGTTATCTCAGTGCATACAATGCTTAGATAATACAAATAGTATACATTTCAATTTTACACCAAAGTACTGATTGCAAACCTAATGGAAACACCCTAGGTTAACTTCCCAAGTGATCATGAGTAGTTTGAAAGTTGTTTCATGCCTCTGTTCATCAAGACAAAAAAGCTACTTTCTCAGTGCATACTAGGCTTAGACAATACAAATAGTATACATTTCATTTTTACACCAAAGTACTTACTGCAAACCGAATGGAAACAGCTTAGGTTAACTTCTCAAATGATTATGAGTACTTTGAAAGTTTTTTCATGGCTCCATACATCAACACAAAAAAGTTGTTTTCTCAGTGCAGACAATGCTTAGATAATACAAATAGTGTACATTTCAATTTTACACCAAAGTTCTTCCTGAAAACCTAATGGAAACACCTTAGGTTAACTTCCCACATGAGTATGAGTAGGTTGAAAGTTGTTTCATGCCTCTGTTCAAGACAAAAAAGTTACTTTCTCAGTGCATACTAGGCTTAGGCAATACAAATAGTATACATTTCAATTTTACACCAAAGTACTCACTGCAAACCTAATGGAAACACTTTAGATTATCTTCCCACATGAGAATGAATAGGTTGAAAGTTGTTTCATGCCTCTCTTCGTCAAGACAAAAAAGTTAGTTTCTCAGTGCAAACTATGCTTAGACAATACAAATAGTATACATTTCAATTTTACACCAAAGTACTTACTGCAAACCTAATGGAAACACCTTAGGTTAACTTCCCAAATGATTATGAGTAGTTTGAAAGTTTTTTCATGGCTCCACACATCAACACAAAAAAGTTGTTATCTCAGTGCATACAATGCTTACATAATACAAATAGTATACATTTCAATTTTACACCAAAGTACTGATTGCAAACCTAATGGAAACACCCTAGGTTAACTTCCCAAGTGATCATGAGTAGTTTGAAAGTTGTTTCATGCCTCTGTTCATCAAGACAAAAAAGCTACTTTCTCAGTGCATACTAGGCTTAGACAATACAAATAGTATACATTTCATTTTTACACCAAAGTACTTCCTGCAAACCGAATGGAAACAGCTTAGGTTAACTTCTCAAATGATTATGAGTACTTTGAAAGTTTTTTCATGGCTCCATACATCAACACAAAAAAGTTGTTATCTCAGTGCAGACAATGCTTAGATAATACAAATAGTGTACATTTCAATTTTACACCAAAGTTCTTCCTGAAAACCTAATGGAAACACCTTAGGTTAACTTCCCACATGAGTATGAGTAGGTTGAAAGTTGTTTCATGCCTCTGTTCATCCAGACAAAAAAGTTACTTTCTCAGTGCATACTATGCTTAGACAATACAAATAGTATACATTTCAATTTTACACCAAAGTACTTACTGCAAACCTAATGGAAACACCTTAGGTTAACTTCCCAAATGATTATGCGTAGTTTGGAAGTTTTTTCATGGCTCCATACATCGACACAAAAAAGTTGTTATCTCAGTGCATACAATGCTTAGATAATACAAATAGTATACATATCAATTTTACACCAAAGTACTTACTGCAAACCTAATGGAAACACCTTAGGTTAACTTCCCAAATGAGTATGAGTAGTTTGAAAGTTTTTTCATGGCTCCACACATCAACACAAAAAAGTTGTTATCTCAGTGCATACAATGCTTAGATAATACAAATAGTATACATATCAATTTTACACCAAAGTACTTACTGCAAACCTAATGGAAACACCTTAGGTTAACTTCCCAAATGAGTATGAGTAGTTTGAAAGTTTTTTCATGGCTCCACACATCAACACAAAAAAGTTGTTATCTCAGTGCATACAATGCATAGATAATACAAATAGTATAGATTTCAATTTTACACCAAAGTACTTACTGCAAACCTAATGGAAACACCCTAGGTTAACTTCCCAAATGATCATGAGTAGTTTGAAAGTTTTTTCATGGCTCCACACATCAACACAAAGAAGTTGTTATCTCAGTGCATACAATGCTTAGATAATACAAATACTATACATTTCAATTTTACACCAAGTACTTACTGCAAACCTAATGGAAACACCTTTGGTTAACTTCCCACATGAGTATGAGTAGGTTGAAAGTTGTTTCATGCCTCTGTTCATCAAGACAAAAAAGTTACTTTCTCAGTGCATACTATGCTTAGACAATACAAATAGTATACATTTCAATTTTACACCAAAGTACTTACTGCAAACCTAATGGAAACACCTTAGGTTAACTTCCCAAATGAATATGAGTAGTTTGAAAGTTTTTTCATGGCTCCACACATCAACACAAAAAAGTTGTTATCTCAGTGCATACAATGCTTAGATAATACAAATAGTATACATTTCAATTTT
Organism: Mobula birostris; assembly: GCF_030028105.1. Lineage (NCBI taxonomy): Eukaryota > Metazoa > Chordata > Chondrichthyes > Myliobatiformes > Myliobatidae > Mobula > Mobula birostris. The sequence goes on from NC_092398.1 coordinate 39,061,201, forward strand.
ACACCAAAGTACTGATTGCAAACCTAATGGAAACACCCTAGGTTAACTTCCCAAATGATCATGAGAAGTTTGAAAGTTTTTTCATGGCTCCACACATCAACACAAAAAAGTTGTTATCTCAGTGCATACAATGCTTAGATAATACAAATAGTATACATTTCAATTTTACTCCAAAGTACTTACTGCAAACGCAATGGAAACACTTTTGGTCAGCTTCCCACATGATTCTGAGATGTCTGAAAGTTGCTTCAAACCTGTGCACATAAAGACAAAAAAGTTGATCTCTCTGTGCATACAATGCTTAGACAATACAAATAGTATACATTTCAATTTTACACCAAAGTACTTACTGCAAACCTAATGGAAACACCCTAGGTTAACTTCCCAAATGATCATGAGTAGTTTGAAAGTTTTTTCATGGCTCCACACATCAACACAAAAAAGTTGTTATCTCAGTGCATACAATGCTTAGATAATACAAATAGTATACATTTCAATTTTACACCAAAGTACTTACTGCAACCCTAATGGAAACACCTTTGGTTAACTTCCCACATGAGTATGAGTAGGTTGAAAGTTGTTTCATGCCTCCGTTCATCAAGACAAAAAAGTTACTTTCTCAGTGCATACTATGCTTAGACAATACAAATAGTATACATTTCAATTTTACACCAAAGTACTTACTGCAAACCTAATGGAAACACCTTAGGTTAACTTCGCAAATGATTATGAGTAGTTTGAAAGTTTTTTCATGGCTCCATACATCAACACAAAAAAGTTCTTATCTCAGTGCAGACAATGCTTAGATAATACAAATAGCCTACATTTCAATTTTACACCAAAGTACTTACTACAAACCTAATGGAAACACCGTTGGTTAACTTCCCACATGTTTCTGAGTTTTTTGAAAGTTGTATTATGTCTCTACACATGATAACAAAAAAGTTGTTATCTCAGTGCATGCTATACGAAGACAATACAAATACTATACATTTCAATTTTACTCCAAAGTACTTACTGCAAACCAAATGGAAACACTTTTGGTTAACTTCCCACATGAGTATGAGTAGGTTAAATGTTGTTTCATACCTTTGTTCATCAAGACAAAAAAGTTACTTTCTCAGTGCATACTATTTTCTGACATTAAGGTAGTATACATCTCAATTTTCCACCAAAGTGCAGAGTGCAAACCATTGGGAAACATTTTAAGTTAATTTCCCACATGATTATGAATAGTTTGAAAGTTGTTTCATGGCTCTACACATCAACACAAAAATGTTGATAACTCAGGGTATACAATGGTTAGGTAATACAAATAGTATACATTTCAATTTTACACCAAAGTACTTAATGCAAACCTAATGGAAACACCTTAGGTTAACTTCCCACATGATTCTGAGATGTCTGAAATTGTTTCATACCTGTGCACATAAAGACAAAAAAGTTGATCTCTGAGTGCATACAATGCTTTTACAATACAAATAGCATACTTCTCAATTTTACACCAAAGTACTTACTGCAAACCGAATGGAAACACCTTTGGTTAACTTCCCACATGAGTATGAGTAGTTTGAAAGTTGTTTCATGCCTCTGTTCATCAAGACAAAAAAGTTACTTTCTCAGTGCATACTATGCTTAGACAATACAAATAGTATACATTTCAATTTTACACCAAAGTACTTACTGCAAACCTAATGGAAACACCTTAGGTTAACTTCCCAAATGAATATGAGTAGTTTGAAAGTTTTTTCATGGCTCCACACATCAACACAAAAAAGTTGTCATCTCAGTGCACACAATGCTTAGATAATACAAATAGTATTCATTTCAATTTTACACCAAAGTAATGACTGCAAACCTAATGGAAACACCATAGGTTAACTTCCCAAATGATTATGGGCAGTTTGAAAGTTTTTTCATGGCTCCATACATCAACACAAAAAAGTTGTTATCTCACTGCTTACAATGCTTAGATAATACAAATAGTATACATTTCAATTTTACACCAAAGTACTTACTGCAAACCTAATGGAAACACCTTAGGTTTTCTTCCCACACGTTTCTGAGTTGTTTGAAAGTTGTATTATGGCTCTACACATGAAAACAAAAAAGTAGATCTCTCAGTGCATACAATGCTTTTACAATACAAATAGCATATATTTCACTTTTACACCAAAGTACTTACTGCAAACCTAATGCAAACACCTTTGGTTAGCTTCCCACATGACTATGAGTAGGTTGAAAGTTGTTTCATGCCTCTGTTCATCAAGACAAAAAAGTTACTTTCTCAGTGCATACTAGGCTTAGGCAATACAAATAGTATACATTTCAATTTTATACCAAAGTACTCACTGCAAACCTAATGGAAACACTTTAGATTAACTTCCGACATGAGAATGAATAGGTTGAAAGTTGTTTCATGCCTCTCTTCGTCAAGACAAAAAAGTTACTTTCTCAGTGCATACTATGCTTAGACAATACAAATAGTATACATTTCAATTTTACACCAAAGTACTTACTGCAAACCTAATGAAAACACCCTAGGTTAACTTCCCAAATGATCATGAGTAGTTTGAAAGTTTTTTCATGGCTCCACACATCAACACAAAAAAGTTGTTCTCTCAGTGCATACAATGCTTAGATAATACAAATAGTATACATTTCAATTTTACTCCAAAGTACTGACTGCAAACCTAATGGAAACACTTTTGGTTAGCTTCCCACATGAGTATGAGTAGGTTGAAAGTTGTTTCATGCCTCTGTTCATCAAGACAAAAAAGCTACTTTCTCAGTGCATACTAGGCTTAGACAATACAAATAGTATACATTTCAATTTTACACCAAAGTACTTACTGCAAACCGAATGGAAACAGCTTAGGTTAACTTCTCAAATGATTATGAGTACTTTGAAAGTTTTTTCATGGCTCCATACATCAACACAAAAAAGTTGTTATCTCAGTGCAGACAATGCTTAGATAATACAAATAGTGTACATTTCAATTTTACACCAAAGTTCTTCCTGAAAACCTAATGGAAACACCTTAGGTTAACTTCCCACATGAGTATGAGTAGGCTGAAAGTTGTTTCATGCCTCTGTTCATCAAGACAAAAAAGTTACTTTCTCAGTGCATACTATGCTTAGACAATACAAATAGTATACATTTCAATTTTACATCAAAGTACTTACTGCAAACCTAATGGAAACACCTTAGATTAACATCCCAAATGATTATGAGTAGTTTGGAAGTTTTTTCATGGCTCCATACATCAACACAAAAAGGTTGTTATCTCAGTGCATACAATGCTTAGATAATACAAATAGTATACATTTCAATTTTACACCAAAGTACTTACTGCAAACCTAATGGAAACACCTTAGGTTAACTTCCCACACGTTTCTGAGTTGTTTGAAAGTTGTATTATGGCTCGACACATGAAAACAAAAAAGTTGATCTCTCAGTGCATACAATGCTTTTACAATACAAATAGCATACATTTCACTTTTACACCAAAGAACTTACTGCAAACCTAATGCAAACACCTTTGGTTAGCTTCCCACATGACTATGAGTAGGTTGAAAGTTGTTTCATGCCTCTGTTCATCAAGACAAAAAAGTTACTTTCTCAGTGCATACTAGCCTTAGGCAATACAAATAGTATACATTTCAATTTTACACCAAAGTACTCACTGCAAACCTAATCGAAACACTTTAGATTAACATCCCACATGAAAATGAATAGGTTGAAAGTTGTTTCATGCCTCTGTTCATCAAGACAAAAAAGTTACTTTCTCAGTGCATACTATGCTTAGACAATACAAATAGTATACATTTCAATTTTACACTAAAGTACTTACTGCAAACCTAATGGAAACACCTTAGGTTAACTTCCCAAATGATTATGAGTAGTTTGGAAGTTTTTTCATGGCTCCATACATCAACACAAAAAAGTTGTTATCTCAGTGCATACAATGCTTAGATAATACAAATAGTATACATTTCAATTTAACACCAAAGTACTTACTGCAAACCTAATGGAAACACCTTAGGTTAACTTCCCAAATGAGTATGAGTAGTTTGAAAGTTTTTTCATAGCTCCACACATCAACACAAAAAAGTTGTTATCTCAGTGCATACAATGCATAGATAATACAAATAGTATACATTTCAATTTTACACCAAAGTACTTACTGCAAACCGAATGGAAACAGCTTAGGTTAACTTCTCAAATGATTATGAGTACTTTGAAAGTTTTTTCATGGCTCCATACATCAACACAAAAAAGTTGTTATCTCAGTGCAGACAATGCTTAGATAATACAAATAGTGTACATTTCAATTTTACACCAAAGTTCTTCCTGAAAACCTAATGGAAACACCTTAGGTTAACTTCCCACATGAGTATGAGTAGGCTGAAAGTTGTTTCATGCCTCTGTTCATCAAGACAAAAAAGTTACTTTCTCAGTGCATACTATGCTTAGACAATACAAATAGTATACATTTCAATTTTACATCAAAGTACTTACTGCAAACCTAATGGAAACACCCTAGGTTAACTTCCCAAATGATCATGAGTAGTTTGAAAGTTTTTTCATGGCTCCACACATCAACACAAAAAAGTTGTTATCTCAGTGCATACAATGCTTAGATAATACAAATAGTATACATTTCAATTTTACACCAAAGTACTTACTGCAAACCTAATGGAAACACCTTTGGTTAACTTCCCACATGAGTATGAGTAGGTTGAAAGTTGTTTCATGCCTCTGTTCATCAAGACAAAAAAGTTACTTTCTCAGTGCATACTATGCTTAGACAGTACAAATAGTATACATTTCAATTTTACACCAAAGTACTTACTGCAAACCTAATGGAAACACCTTAGATTAACATCCCACATGAAAATGAATAGGTTGAAAGGTGTTTCATGCCTCTCTTCGTCAAGACAAAAAAGTTACTTTCTAAGTGCATACTATGCTTAGACAATACAAATAGTATACATTTCAATTTTACACCAAAGTACTTACTGCAAACCTAATGGAAACACCTTAGGTTAACTTCCCAAATGATTATGAGTAGTTTGGAAGTTTTTTCATGGCTCCATACATCAACACAAAAAAGTTGTTATCTCAGTGCATACAATGCTTAGATAATACAAATAGTATACATTTCAAATTAACACCAAAGTACTTACTGCAAACCTAATGGAAACACCTTAGGTTAACTTCCCAAATGAGTATGAGTAGTTTGAAAGTTTTTTCATGGCTCCACACATCAACACAAAAAAGTTGTTATCTCAGTGCATACAATGCATAGATAATACAAATAGTATACATTTCAATTTTACACCAAAGTACTTACTGCAAACCTAATGGAAACACCCTAGGTTAACTTCCCAAATGATCATGAGTAGTTTGAAAGTTTTTTCATGGCTCCACACATCAACACAAAAAAGTTGTTATCTCAGTGCATACAATGCTTAGATAATACAAATAGTATACATTTCAATTTTACACCAAAGTACTTACTGCAAACCTAATGGAAACACCTTTGGTTAACTTCCCACATGAGTATGAGTAGGTTGAAAGTTTTTTCATGGCTCCACACATCAACACAAAAAAGTTGGTATCTCAGTGCATACAATGCTTAAATAATACAAATAGTATACATTTCAATTTTACACCAAAGTACTGACTGCAAACCTAATGGAAACACCCTAGGTGAACTTCCCAAATAATCATGAGTAGTTTGAAAGTTTGTTCATGGCTCCACACATCAACACAAAAAAGTTGTTTTCTCAGGGCATTCAATGGTTAGATAATACAAATAGTATACATTTCAATTTTACACCAAAGTACTTACTGCAAACCTAATGGAAACACTTTAGGTTAACTTCCCACATGAGAATGAATAGGTTGAAAGTTCTTTCATGCCTCTCTTCGTCAAGACAAAAAAGTTACTTTCTCAGTGCATACTATGCTTAGACAATACAAATAGTATACCTTTCAATTTTACACCAAAGTACTTACTGCAAACCTAATGGAAACACCTTAGGTTAACTTTCCAAATGATTATGAGTAGTTTAAAAGTTTTTTCATGGCTCCACACATCAACACAAAAAAGTTGTTATCTCAGTGCATACAATGCTTAGATAATACAAATAGTATACATTTCAATTTTACACCAAAGTACTGATTGCAAACCTAATGGAAACACCCTAGGTTAACTTCCCAAATGATCATGAGTAGTTTGAAAGTTTTTTCATGGCTCCACACATCAACACAAAAAAGTTGTTATCTCAGTGCATACAATGCTTAGATAATACAAATAGTATACATTTCAATTTTACTCCAAAGTACTTACTGCAAACGCAATGGAAACACTTTTGGTCAGCTTCCCACATGAGTATGAGTAGGTTGAAAGTTGTTTCATGCCTCTGTTCATCAAGACAAAAAAGTTTCTTTCTCAGTGCATACTATGCTTAGACAATACAAATAGTATACATTTCAATTTTACACCAAAGTACTTACTGCAAACCTAATGGAAACACCTTAGGTTAACATTCCAAATGATTATGAGTAGTTTAAAAGTTTTTTCATGGCTCCACACATCAACACAAAAAAGTTGTTATCTCAGTGCATACAATGCTTAGATAATACAAATAGTATACATTTCAATTTTACACCAAAGTACTCACTGCAAACCTAATGGAAACACTTTAGATTAACATCCCACATGAAAATGAATAGGTTGAAAGTTGTTTCATGCCTCTGTTCATCAAGACAAAAAAGTTACTTTCTCAGTGCATACTATGCTTAGACAATACAAATAGTATACATTTCAATTTTACACTAAAGTACTTACTGCAAACCTAATGGAAACACCTTAGGTTAACTTCCCAAATGATTATGAGTAGTTTGGAAGTTTTTTCATGCCTCCATACATCAACACAAAAAAGTTGTTATCTCAGTGCATACAATGCTTAGATAATACAAATAGTATACATTTCAATTTAACACCAAAGTACTTACTGCAAACCTAATGGAAACACCTTAGGTTAACTTCCCAAATGGGTATGAGTAGTTTGAAAGTTTTTTCATGGCTCCACACATCAACACAAAAAAGTTGTTATCTCAGTGCATACAATGCATAGATAATACAAATAGTATACATTTCAATTTTACACCAAAGTACTTACTGCAAACCGAATGGAAACAGCTTAGGTTAACTTCTCAAATGATTATGAGTACTTTGAAAGTTTTTTCATGGCTCCATACATCAACACAAAAAAGTTGTTATCTCAGTGCAGACAATGCTTAGATAATACAAATAGTGTACATTTCAATTTTACACCAAAGTTCTTCCTGAAAACCTAATGGAAACACCTTGGGTTAACTTCCCACATGAGTATGAGTAGGCTGAAAGTTGTTTCATGCCTCTGTTCATCAAGACAAAAAAGTTACTTTCTCAGTGCATACTATGCTTAGACAATACAAATAGTATACATTTCAATTTTACATCAAAGTACTTACTGCAAACCTAATGGAAACACCTTAGATTAACATCCCAAATGATTATGAGTAGTTTGGAAGTTTTTTCATGGCTCCATACATCAACACAAAAAAGTTGTTATCTCAGTGCATACAATGCTTAGATAATACAAATAGTATACATTTCAATTTTACACCAAACTACTTACTGCAAACCTAATGGAAACACCTTAGGTTAACTTCCCACACGTTTCTGAGTTGTTTGAAAGTTGTATTATGGCTCGACACATGAAAACAAAAAAGTTGATCTCTCAGTGCATACAATGCTTTTACAATACAAATAGCATACATTTCACTTTTACACCAAAGAACTTACTGCAAACCTAATGCAAACACCTTTGGTTAGCTTCCCACATGACTATGAGTAGGTTGAAAGTTGTTTCATGCCTCTGTTCATCAAGACAAAAAAGTTACTTTCTCAGTGCATACTAGCCTGAGGCAATACAAATAGTATACATTTCAATTTTACACCAAAGTACTCACTGCAAACCTAATGGAAACACTTTAGATTAACATCCCACATGAAAATGAATAGGTTGAAAGTTGTTTCATGCCTCTGTTCATCAAGACAAAAAAGTTACTTTCTCAGTGCATACTATGCTTAGACAATACAAATAGTATACATTTCAATTTTACACTAAAGTACTTACTGCAAACCTAATGGAAACACCTTAGGTTAACTTCCCAAATGATTATGAGTAGTTTGGAAGTTTTTTCATGGCTCCATACATCAACACAAAAAAGTTGTTATCTCAGTGCATACAATGCTTAGATAATACAAATAGTATACATTTCAATTTAACACCAAAGTACTTACTGCAAACCTAATGGAAACACCTTAGGTTAACTTCCCAAATGAGTATGAGTAGTTTGAAAGTTTTTTCATGGCTCCACACATCAACACAAAAAAGTTGTTATCTCAGTGCATACAATGCATAGATAATACAAATAGTATACATTTCAATTTTACACCAAAGTACTTACTGCAAACCTAATGGAAACACCCTAGGTTAACTTCCCAAATGATCATGAGTAGTTTGAAAGTTTTTTCATGGCTCCACACATCAACACAAAAAAGTTGTTATCTCAGTGCATACAATGCTTAGATAATACAAATAGTACACATTTCAATTTTACACCAAAGTACTTACTGCAAACCTAATGGAAACACCCTAGGTTAACTTCCCAAATGATCATGAGTAGTTTGAAAGTTTTTTCATGGCTCCACACATCAACACAAAAAAGTTGTTATCTCAGTGCATACAATGCTTAGATAATACAAATAGTATACATTTCAATTTTACACCAAAGTACTTACTGCAAACCTAATGGAAACACCTTTGGTTAACTTCCCACATGAGTATGAGTAGGTTGAAAGTTGTTTCATGCCTCTGTTCATCAAGACAAAAAAGTTACTTTCTCAGTGCATACTATGCTTAGACAGTACAAATAGTATACATTTCAATTTTACACCAAAGTACTTACTGCAAACCTAATGGAAACACCTTAGATTAACATCCCACATGAAAATGAATAGGTTGAAAGGTGTTTCATGCCTCTCTTCGTCAAGACAAAAAAGTTACTTTCTAAGTGCATACTATGCTTAGACAATACAAATAGTATACATTTCAATTTTACACCAAAGTACTTACTGCAAACCTAATGGAAACACCTTAGGTTAACTTCCCAAATGATTATGAGTAGTTTGGAAGTTTTTTCATGGCTCCATACATCAACACAAAAAAGTTGTTATCTCAGTGCATACAATGCTTAGATAATACAAATAGTATACATTTCAAATTAACACCAAAGTACTTACTGCAAACCTAATGGAAACACCTTAGGTTAACTTCCCAAATGAGTATGAGTAGTTTGAAAGTTTTTTCATGGCTCCACACATCAACACAAAAAAGTTGTTATCTCAGTGCATACAATGCATAGATAATACAAATAGTATACATTTCAATTTTACACCAAAGTACTTACTGCAAACCTAATGGAAACACCCTAGGTTAACTTCCCAAATGATCATGAGTAGTTTGAAAGTTTTTTCATGGCTCCACACATCAACACAAAAAAGTTGTTATCTCAGTGCATACAATGCTTAGATAATACAAATAGTATACATTTCAATTTTACACCAAAGTACTTACTGCAAACCTAATGGAAACACCTTTGGTTAACTTCCCACATGAGTATGAGTAGGTTGAAAGTTTTTTCATGGCTCCACACATCAACACAAAAAAGTTGGTATCTCAGTGCATACAATGCTTAAATAATACAAATAGTATACATTTCAATTTTACACCAAAGTACTGACTGCACACCTAATGGAAACACCCTAGGTTAACTTCCCAAATAATCATGAGTAGTTTGAAAGTTTGTTCATGGCTCCACACATCAACACAAAAAAGTTGTTTTCTCAGGGCATACAATGGTTAGATAATACAAATAGTATACATTTCAATTTTACACCAAAGTACTTACTGCAAACCTAATGGAAACACTTTAGGTTAACTTCCCACATGAGAATGAATAGGTTGAAAGTTCTTTCATGCCTCTCTTCGTCAAGACAAAAAAGTTACTTTCTCAGTGCATACTATGCTTAGACAATACAAATAGTATACCTTTCAATTTTACACCAAAGTACTTACTGCAAACCTAATGGAAACATCTTAGGTTAACTTTCCAAATGATTATGAGTAGTATAAAAGTTTTTTCATGGCTCCACACATCAACACAAAAAAGTTGTTATCTCAGTGCATACAATGCTTAGATAATACAAATAGTATACATTTCAATTTTACACCAAAGTACTGATTGCAAACCTAATGGAAACACCCTAGGTTAACTTCCCAAATGATCATGAGTAGTTTGAAAGTTTTTTCATGGCTCCACACATCAACACAAAAAAGTTGTTATCTCAGTGCATACAATGCTTAGATAATACAAATAGTATACATTTCAATTTTACTCCAAAGTACTTACTGCAAACGCAATGGAAACACTTTTGGTCAGCTTCCCACATGAGTATGAGTAGGTTGAAAGTTGTTTCATGCCTCTGTTCATCAAGACAAAAAAGTTACTTTCTCAGTGCATACTATGCTTAGACAATACAAATAGTATACATTTCAATTTTACACCAAAGTACTTACTGCAAACCTAATGGAAACACCTTAGGTTAACTTTCCAAATGATTATGAGTAGTTTAAAAGTTTTTTCATGGCTCCACACATCAACACAAAAAAGTTGTTATCTCAGTGCATACAATGCTTAGATAATACAAATAGTATACATTTCAATTTTACACCAAAGTACTGATTGCAAACCTAATGGAAACACCCTAGGTTAACTTCCCAAATGATCATGAGTAGTTTGAAAGTTTTTTCATGGCTCCACACATCAACACAAAAAAGTTGTTATCTCAGTGCATACAATGCTTAGATAATACAAATAGTATACATTTCAATTTTACACCAAAGTACTGTCTGCAAACCTAATGGAAACACCTTAGGTTAACTTCCCACACGTTTCTGAGTTGTTTGAAATTTGTATTATGGCTCTACACATGAAAACAAAAAAGTTGATCTCTCAGTGCATACAATGCTTTTACAATACAAATAGCATACATTTCACTTTTACACCAAAGAACTTACTGCAAACCTAATGCAAACACCTTTGGTTAGCTTCCCACATGACTATGAGTAGGTTGAAAGTTGTTTCATGCCTCTGTTCATCAAGACAAAAAAGTTACTTTCTCAGTGCATACTAGGCTTAGGCAATACAAATAGTATACATTTCAATTTTACACCAAAGTACTCACTGCAAACCTAATGGAAACACTTTAGATTAACATCCCACATGAAAATGAATAGGTTGAAAGTTGTTTCATGCCTCTGTTCATCAAGACAAAAAAGTTACTTTCTCAGTGCATACTATGCATAGACAATACAAATAGTATACATTTCAATTTTACACTAAACTACTTACTGCAAACCTAATGGAAACACCTTAGGTTAACTTCCCAAATGATTATGAGTAGTTTGGAAGTTTTTTCATGGCTCCATACATCAACACAAAAAAGTTGTTATCTCAGTGCATACAATGCTTATATAATACAAATAGAATACATTTCAATTTAACACCAAAGTACTTACTGCAAACCTAATGGAAACACCTTAGGTTAACTTCCCAAATGAGTATGAGTAGTTTGAAAGTTTTTTCATGGCTCCACACATCAACACAAAAAAGTTGTTATCTCAGTGCATACAATGCATATATAATACAAATAGTATACATTTCAATTTTACACCAAAGTACTTACTGCAAACCTAATGGAAACACCTTTGGTTAACTTCCCACATGAGTATGAGTAGGTTGAAAGTTGTTTCATGCCTCTGTTCATCAAGACAAAAAAGTTACTTTCTCAGTGCATACTATGCTTAGACAGTACAAATAGTATACATTTCAATTTTACACCAAAGTACTTACTGCAAACCTAATGGAAACACCTTAGATTAACATCCCAAATGATTATGAGTAGTTTGGAAGTTTTTTCATGGCTCCATACATCAACACAAAAAAGTTGTTATCTCAGTGCATACAATGCTTAGATAATACAAATAGTATACATTTCAATTTTACACCAAAGTACTTACTGCAAACCTAATGGAAACACCCTAGGTTAACTTCCCAAATGATCATGAGTAGTTTGAAAGTTTTTTCATGGCTCCACACATCAACACAAAAAAGTTGTTATCTCAGTGCATACAATGCTTAGATAATACAAACAGCATACATTTCAATTTTACACCAAAGTGCTTACTGCAAACCTAATGGAAACACCCTAGGTTAACTTCCCAAATGATCATGAGTAGTTTGAAAGTTTTTTCATGGCTCCACACATCAACACAAAAAAGTTGTTATCTCAGTGCATACAATGCTTAGATAATACAAATAGTATACATTTCAATTTTACACCAAAGTACTTACTGCAAACCTAATGGAAACACCTTAGGTTAACTTTCCAAATGATTATGAGTAGTTTGAAAGTTTTTTCATGGCTCCACACATCAACACAAAAAAGTTGTTATCTCAGTGCATACAATGCTTAGATAATACAAATAGTATACATTTCAATTTTACACCAAAGTACTGATTGCAAACCTAATGGAAACACCCTAGGTTAACTTCCCAAATGATCATGAGTAGTTTGAAAGTTTTTTCATGGCTCCACACATCAACACAAAAAAGTTGTTATCTCAGTGCATACAATGCTTAGATAATACAAATAGTATACATTTCAATTTTACTCCAAAGTACTTACTGCAAACGCAATGGAAACACTTTTGGTCAGCTTCCCACATGAGTATGAGTAGGTTGAAAGTTGTTTCATGCCTCTGTTCATCAAGACAAAAAAGTTACTTTCTCAGTGCATACTATGCTTAGACAATACAAATAGTATACATTTCAGTTTTACACCAATGTACTTTCTGCAAACCTAATGGAAACACCTTAGGTTAACTTCCCAAATGAATATGAGTAGTTTGAAAGTTTTTTCATGGCTCCACACATCAACACAAAAAAGCTGATATCTCAGTGCATACAATGCTTAGATAATACAAATAGTATACATTTCAATTTTACACCAAAGTGCTGACTGCAAACCTAATGGAAACACCCTAGGTTAACTTCCCAAATAATCATGAGTAGTTTGAAAGTTTTTTCATGGCTCCACACATCAACACAAAAAAGTTGTTATCTCAGGGCATACAATGGTTAGATAATACAAATAGTATACATTTCAATTTTACTCCAAAGTATTTACTGCAAACGCAATGGAAACACTTTTGGTCAGCTTCCCACATGAGTATGAGTAGGTTGAAAGTTGTTTCATGCCTCTGTTCATCAAGACAAAAAAGTTACTTTCTCAGTGCATACTATGCTTAGACAATACAAATAGTATACATTTCAATTTTACACCAAAGTACTTACTGCAAACCTAATGGAAACACCTTAGGTTAACTTCCCAAATGAATATGAGTAGTTTGAAAGTTTTTTCATGGCTCCACACATCAACACAAAAAAGTTGTTATCTCAGTGCATACAATGCTTAGATAATACAAATAGTATACATCTCAATTTTACACCAAAGTACTGTCTGCAAACCTAATGGAAACACCCTAGGTTAACGTCCCAAATGATCATGAGTAGTTTGAATGCTTTTTCATGGCTCCACACATCAACACAAAAAAGTTGTTATCTCAGTGCATACAATGCTTAGATAATACAAATAGTATATATTTCAATTTTACACCAAAGTACTGACTGCAAACCTAATGGAAACACCCTAGGTTAACTTCCCAAATGATCATGAGTAGTTTGAAAGTTTTTTCATGGCTCCACACATCAACACAAAAAAGTTGTTATCTCAGTGCATACAATGCTTAGATAATACAAATAGTATACATTTCAATTTTACACCAAAGTACTTACTGCAAACCTAATGGAAACACCTTTGGTTAACTTCCCACATGAGTATGAGTAGGTTGAAAGTTGTTTCATGCCTCTGTTCATCAAGACAAAAAAGTTACTTTCTCAGTGCATACTAGGCTTCGGCAATACAAATAGTATACATTTCAATTTTACACCAAAGTACTCACTGCAAACCTAATGGAAACACCTTAAGTTAAATTCCCACATGATTATAAATAGTTTGAAAGTTCTTTCATGGCTCTACACATCAACACAAAAATGTTGTTAACTCAGGGCATACAATGATTAGTTAATATAAATAGTATACATTACAATTTTACACCAAAGTTCTTACTGCAAACCTAATGGAAACACCTTAGCTTAACTTCCCACATGATTCTGAGATGTCTGAAAGTTGCTTCAAACCTGTGCACATAAAGACAAAAAAGTTGATCTCTCTGTGCATACAATGCTTAGACAATACAAATAGTATACATTTCAATTTTACACCAAAGTACTTACTGCAAACCTAATGGAAACACCTTAGGTTAACTTCCCAAATGATCATGAGTAGATTGAAAGTTTTTTCATGGCTCCACACATCAACACAAAAAAGTTGTTATCTCAGTGCATACAATGCTTAGATAATACAAATAGTATACATTTCAATTTTACACCAAAGTACTTACTGCAACCCTAATGGAAACACCTTTGGTTAACTTCCCACATGAGTATGAGTAGGTTGAAAGTTGTTTCATGCCTCCGTTCATCAAGACAAAAAAGTTACTTTCTCAGTGCATACTATGCTTAGACAATACAAATAGTATACATTTCAATTTTACACCAAAGTACTTACTGCAAACCTAATGGAAACAACTTAGGTTAACTTCCCAAATGATTATGAGTAGTTTGAAAGTTTTTTCATGGCTCCATACATCAACACAAAAAAGTTCTTATCTCAGTGCAGACAATGCTTAGATAATACAAATAGCCTACATTTCAATTTTACACCAAAGTACTTACTACAAACCTAATGGAAACACCTTTGGTTAACTTCCCACATGTTTCTGAGTTTTTTGAAAGTTGTATTATGTCTCTACACATGATAACAAAAAAGTTGTTATCTCAGTGCATGCTATACGAAGACAATACAAATACTATACATTTCAATTTTACTCCAAAGTACTTACTGCAAACCAAATGGAAACACTTTTGGTTAACTTCCCACATGAGTATGAGTAGGTTAAATGTTGTTTCATACCTTTGTTCATCAAGACAAAAAAGTTACTTTCTCAGTGCATACTATTTTCTGACATTAAGGTAGTATACATCTCAATTTTCCACCAAAGTGCAGAGTGCAAACCATTGGGAAACATTTTAAGTTAATTTCCCACATGATTATGAATAGTTTGAAAGTTGTTTCATGGCTCTACACATCAACACAAAAATGTTGATAACTCAGGGCATACAATGGTTAGGTAATACAGATAGTATACATTTCAATTTTACACCAAAGTACTTAATGCAAACCTAATGGAAACACCTTAGGTTAACTTCCCACATGATTCTGAGATGTCTGAAATTGTTTCATACCTGTGCACATAAAGACAAAAAATTTGGTCTCTGAGTGCATACAATGCTTTTACAATACAAATAGCATACTTCTCAATTTTACACCAAAGTACTTACTGCAAACCGAATGGAAACACCTTTGGTTAACTTCCCACATGAGTATGAGTAGTTTGAAAGTTGTTTCATGCCTCTGTTCATCAAGACAAAAAAGTTACTTTCTCAGTGCATACTATGCTTAGACAATACAAATAGTATACATTTCAATTTTACACCAAAGTACTTACTGCAAACCTAATGGAAACACCTTAGGTTAACTTCCCAAATGAATATGAGTAGTTTGAAAGTTTTTTCATGGCTCCACACATCAACACAAAAAAGTTGTCATCTCAGTGCACACAATGCTTAGATAATACAAATAGTATTCATTTCAATTTTACACCAAAGTAATGACTGCAAACCTAATGGAAACACCATAGGTTAACTTCCCAAATGATTATGGGCAGTTTGAAAGTTTTTTCATGGCTCCATACATCAACACAAAAAAGTTGTTATCTCACTGCTTACAATGCTTAGATAATACAAATAGTATACATTTCACTTTTATACCAACGTAGTTACTGCAAACCAAATGGAAACACTTTTGGTTAACTTCCCACATGAGTATGAGTAGGTTGAAAGTTGTTTCATGCCTCTGTTCATCAAGACAAAAAGGTTACTTTCTCAGTGCATACTATGCTTAGTTAATACAAATAGTATACATTTCAATTTTACAACAAAGTACTTACTGCAAACCTAATGGAAACACCTTAGGTTAACTTCCCACATGATTCTGACATGTCTGAAAGTTGTTTCATACCTGTGCACATAAAGACAAAAAAGTTGATCTCTCAGTGCATACAATGCTTTTACAATACAAATAGCATATTTTTCAATTTTACACCAAAGTACTTACTGCAAACCGAATGGTACCACCTTTGGTTAACTTCCCACATGAGTATGAGTAGGTTGAAAGTTGTTTCATGTGTCTGTTCATCAAGACAAAACAGTTACTTTCTCAGTGCATACTATGCTTAGAGAATACAAATAGTATACATTTCAATTTTACACTAAAGTACTTACTGCAAACCTAATGGAAACACCTTAGGTTAACTTCCCACACGTTTCTGAGTTGTTGGAAAGTTGTATTATGGCTCTACACATGAAAACAAAAAAGTTGATCTCTCAGTGCATACAATGCTTTTACAATACAAATAGCATATATTTCACTTTTACACCAAAGTACTTACTGCAAACCTAATGCAAACACCTTTGGTTAGCTTCCCACATGACTATGAGTAGGTTGAAAGTTGTTTCATGCCTATGTTCATCAAGACAAAAAAGTTACTTTCTCAGTGCATACTAGGCTTAGGCAATACAAATAGTATACATTTCAATTTTATACCAAAGTACTCACTGCAAACCTAATGGAAACACTTTAGATTAACTTCCGACATGAGAATGAATAGGTTGAAAGTTGTTTCATGCCTCTCTTCGTCAAGACAAAAAAGTTACTTTCTCAGTGCATACTATGCTTAGACAATACAAATAGTATACATTTCAATTTTACACCAAAGTACTTACTGCAAACCTAATGAAAACACCCTAGGTTAACTTCCCAAATGATCATGAGTAGTTTGAAAGTTTTTTCATGGCTCCACACATCAACACAAAAAAGTTGTTCTCTCAGTGCATACAATGCTTAGATAATACAAATAGTATACATTTCAATTTTACTCCAAAGTACTGACTGCAAACCTAATGGAAACACTTTTGGTTAGCTTCCCACATGAGTATGAGTAGGTTGAAAGTTGTTTCATGCCTCTGTTCATCAAGACAAAAAAGCTACTTTCTCAGTGCATACTAGGCTTAGACAATACAAATAGTATACATTTCAATTTTACACCAAAGTACTTACTGCAAACCGAATGGAAACAGCTTAGGTTAACTTCTCAAATGATTATGAGTACTTTGAAAGTTTTTTCATGGCTCCATACATCAACACAAAAAAGTTGTTATCTCAGTGCAGACAATGCTTAGATAATACAAATAGTGTACATTTCAATTTTACACCAAAGTTCTTCCTGAAAACCTAATGGAAACACCTTAGGTTAACTTCCCACATGAGTATGAGTAGGCTGAAAGTTGTTTCATGCCTCTGTTCATCAAGACAAAAAAGTTACTTTCTCAGTGCATACTATGCTTAGACAATACAAATAGTATACATTTCAATTTTACACCAAAGTACTTACTGCAAACCTAATGGAAACACCTTAGATTAACATCCCAAATGATTATGAGTAGTTTGGAAGTTTTTTCATGGCTCCATACATCAACACAAAAAAGTTGTTATCTCAGTGCATACAATGCTTAGATAATACAAATAGTATACATTTCAATTTTACACCAAAGTACTTACTGCAAACCTAATGGAAACACCTTAGGTTAACTTCCCACACGTTTCTGAGTTGTTTGAAAGTTGTATTATGGCTCGACACATGAAAACAAAAAAGTTGATCTCTCAGTGCATACAATGCTTTTACAATACAAATAGCATACATTTCAATTTTACACCAAAGTACTTACTGCAAACCTAATGGAAACACCTTTGGTTAACTTCCCACATGAGTATGAGTAGGTTGAAAGTTGTTTCATGCCTCTGTTCATCAAGACAAAAAAGTTACTTTCTCAGTGCATACTATGCTTAGACAGTACAAATAGTATACATTTCAATTTTACACCAAAGTACTTACTGCAAACCTAATGGAAACACCTTAGATTAACATCCCACATGAAAATGAATAGGTTGAAAGGTGTTTCATGCCTCTCTTCGTCAAGACAAAAAAGTTACTTTCTAAGTGCATACTATGCTTAGACAATACAAATAGTATACATTTCAATTTTACACCAAAGTACTTACTGCAAACCTAATGGAAACACCTTAGGTTAACTTCCCAAATGATTATGAGTAGTTTGGAAGTTTTTTCATGGCTCCATACATCAACACAAAAAAGTTGTTATCTCAGTGCATACAATGCTTAGATAATACAAATAGTATACATTTCAAATTAACACCAAAGTACTTACTGCAAACCTAATGGAAACACCCTAGGTTAACTTCCCAAATGAGTATGAGTAGTTTGAAAGTTTTTTCATGGCTCCACACATCAACACAAAAAAGTTGTTATCTCAGTGCATACAATGCTTAGATAATACAAATAGTATACATTTCAATTTTACACCAAAGTACTTACTGCAAACCTAATGGAAACACCCTAGGTTAACTTCCCAAATGATCATGAGTAGTTTGAAAGTTTTTTCATGGCTCCACACATCAACACAAAAAAGTTGTTATCTCAGTGCATACAATGCTTAGATAATACAAATAGTATACATTTCAATTTTACACCAAAGTACTTACTGCAAACCTAATGGAAACACCTTTGGTTAACTTCCCACATGAGTATGAGTAGGTTGAAAGTTTTTTCATGGCTCCACACATCAACACAAAAAAGTTGGTATCTCAGTGCATACAATGCTTAAATAATACAAATAGTATACATTTCAATTTTACACCAAAGTACTGACTGCAAACCTAATGGAAACACCCTAGGTTAACTTCCCAAATAATCATGAGTAGTTTGAAAGTTTGTTCATGGCTCCACACATCAACACAAAAAAGTTGTTTTCTCAGGGCATACAATGGTTAGATAATACAAATAGTATACATTTCAATTTTACACCAAAGTACTTACTGCAAACCTAATGGAAACACTTTAGGTTAACTTCCCACATGAGAATGAATAGGTTGAAAGTTCTTTCATGCCTCTCTTCGTCAAGACAAAAAAGTTACTTTCTCAGTGCATACTATGCTTAGACAATACAAATAGTATACATTTCAATTTTACACCAAAGTACTTACTGCAAACCTAATGGAAACACCTTAGGTTAACTTTCCAAATGATTATGAGTAGTTTAAAAGTTTTTTCATGGCTCCACACATCAACAGAAAAAAGTTGTTATCTCAGTGCATACAATGCTTAGATAATACAAATAGTATACATTTCAATTTTACACCAAAGTACTGATTGCAAACCTAATGGAAACACCCTAGGTTAACTTCCCAAATGATCATGAGTAGTTTGAAAGTTTTTTCATGGCTCCACACATCAACACAAAAAAGTTGTTATCTCAGTGCATACAATGCTTAGATAATACAAATAGTATACATTTCAATTTTACTCCAAAGTACTTACTGCAAACGCAATGGAAACACTTTTGGTCAGCTTCCCACATGAGTATGAGTAGGTTGAAAGTTGTTTCATGCCTCTGTTCATCAAGACAAAAAAGTTACTTTCTCAGTGCATACTATGCTTAGACAATACAAATAGTGTACATTTCAATTTTACACCAAAGTACTTACTGCAAACCTAATGGAAACACCTTAGGTTAACTTTCCAAATGATTATGAGTAGTTTAAAAGTTTTTTCATGGCTCCACACATCAACACAAAAAAGTTGTTATCTCAGTGCATACAATGCTTAGATAATACAAATAGTATACATTTCAATTTTACACCAAAGTACTGATTGCAAACCTAATGGAAACACCCTAGGTTAACTTCCCAAATGATCATGAGTAGTTTGAAAGTTTTTTCATGGCTCCACACATCAACACAAAAAAGTTGTTATCTCAGTGCATACAATGCTTAGATAATACAAATAGTATACATTTCAATTTTACACCAAAGTACTGTCTGCAAACCTAATGGAAACACCTTAGGTTAACTTCCCACACGTTTCTGAGTTGTTTGAAATTTGTATTATGGCTCTACACATGAAAACAAAAAAGTTGATCTCTCAGTGCATACAATGCTTTTACAATACAAATAGCATACATTTCACTTTTACACCAAAGAACTTACTGCAAACCTAATGCAAACACCTTTGGTTAGCTTCCCACATGACTATGAGTAGGTTGAAAGTTGTTTCATGCCTCTGTTCATCAAGACAAAAAAGTTACTTTCTCAGTGCATACTAGGCTTAGGCAATACAAATAGTATACATTTCAATTTTACACCAAAGTACTCACTGCAAACCTAATGGAAACACTTTAGATTAACATCCCACATGAAAATGAATAGGTTGAAAGTTGTTTCATGCCTCTGTTCATCAAGACAAAAAAGTTACTTTCTCAGTGCATACTATGCATAGACAATACAAATAGTATACATTTCAATTTTACACTAAACTACTTACTGCAAACCTAATGGAAACACCTTAGGTTAACTTCCCAAATGATTATGAGTAGTTTGGAAGTTTTTTCATGGCTCCATACATCAACACAAAAAAGTTGTTATCTCAGTGCATACAATGCTTAGATAATACAAATAGAATACATTTCAAATATATTAACACCAAAGTACTTACTGCAAACCTAATGGAAACACCTTAGGTTAACTTCCCAAATGAGTATGAGTAGTTTGAAAGTTTTTTCATGGCTCCACACATCAACACAAAAAAGTTGTTATCTCAGTGCATACAATGCATAGATAATACAAATAGTATACATTTCAATTTTACACCAAAGTACTTACTGCAAACCTAATGGAAACACCTTTGGTTAACTTCCCACATCAGTATGAGTAGGTTGAAAGTTGTTTCATGCCTCTGTTCATCAAGACAAAAAAGTTACTTTCTCAGTGCATACTATGCTTAGACAGTACAAATAGTATACATTTCAATTTTACACCAAAGTACTTACTGCAAACCTAATGGAAACACCTTAGATTAACATCCCAAATGATTATGAGTAGTTTGGAAGTTTTTTCATGGCTCCATACATCAACACAAAAAAGTTGTTATCTCAGTGCATACAATGCTTAGATAATACAAATAGTATACATTTCAATTTTACACCAAAGTACTTACTGCAAACCTAATGGAAACACCCTAGGTTAACTTCCCAAATGATCATGAGTAGTTTGAAAGTTTTTTCATGGCTCCACACATCAACACAAAAAAGTTGTTATCTCAGTGCATACAATGCTTAGATAATACAAATAGCATACATTTCAATTTTACACCAAAGTGCTTACTGCAAACCTAATGGAAACACCCTAGGTTAACTTCCCAAATGATCATGAGTAGTTTGAAAGTTTTTTCATGGCTCCACACATCAACACAAAAAAGTTGTTATCTCAGTGCATACAATGCTTAGATAATACAAATAGTATACATTTCAATTTTACACCAAAGTACTTACTGCAAACCTAATGGAAACACCTTTGGTTAACTTCCCACATGAGTATGAGTAGGTTGAAAGTTGTTTCATGCCTCTGTTCATCAAGACAAAAAAGTTACTTTCTCAGTGCATACTATGCTTAGACAGTACAAATAGTATACATTTCAATTTTACACCAAAGTACTTACTGCAAACCTAATGGAAACACCTTAGGTTAACTTCCCAAATGAATATGAGTAGTTTGAAAGTTTTTTCATGGCTCCACACATCAACACAAAAAAGTTGGTATCTCAGTGCATACAATGCTTAGATAATACAAATAGTATACATTTCAATTTTACACCAAAGTAATGACTGCAAACCTAATGGAAACACCATAGGTTAACTTCCCAAATGATTATGGGCAGTTTGAAAGTTTTTTCATGGCTCCATACATCAACACAAAAAAGTTGTTATCTCACTGCTTACAATGCTTAGATAATACAAATAGTATACATTTCACTTTTATACCAAAGTAGTTACTGCAAACCAAATGGAAACACTTTTGGTTAACTTCCCACATGAGTATGAGTAGGTTGAAAGTTGTTTCATGCCTCTGTTCATCAAGACAAAAAGGTTACTTTCTCAGTGCATACTATGCTTAGTTAATACAAATAGTATACATTTCAATTTTACAACAAAGTACTTACTGCAAACCTAATGGAAACACCTTAGGTTAACTTCCCACATGATTCTGAGATGTCTGAAAGTTGTTTCATACCTGTGCACATAAAGACAAAAAAGTTGATCTCTCAGTGCATACAATGCTTTTACAATACAAATAGCATATTTTTCAATTTTACACCAAAGTACTTACTGCAAACCGAATGGTACCACCTTTGGTTAACTTCCCACATGAGTATGAGTAGGTTGAAAGTTGTTTCATGCCTCTGTTCATCAAGACAAAACAGTTACTTTCTCAGTGCATACTATGCTTAGAGAATACAAATAGTATACATTTCAATTTTACACTAAAGTACTTACTGCAAACCTAATGGAAACACCTTAGGTTAACTTCCCAAATGATTATGAGTAGTTTGAAAGTTTTTTCATGGCTCCATACATCAACACAAAAAAGTTGTTATCTCAGTGCATATAATGCTTAGATAATACAAATAGTATACATTTCAATTTTACACCAAAGTACTTAATGCAAACCTAATGGAAACACCTTAGGTTAACTTCCCACACGTTTCTGAGTTGTTGGAAAGTTGTATTATGGCTCTACACATGAAAACAAAAAAGTTGATCTCTCAGTGCATACAATGCTTTTACAATACAAATAGCATACATTTCACTTTTACACCAAAGTACTTACTGCAAACCTGATGCAAACACCTTTGGTTAGCTTCCCACATGACTATGAGTAGGTTGAAAGTTGTTTCATGCCTCTGTTCATCAAGACAAAAAAGTTACTTTCTCAGTGCATACTAGGCTTAGGCAATACAAATAGTACACATTTCAATTTTACACCAAAGTACTCACTGCAAACCTAATGGAAACAGCTTAAGTTAACTTCCCACATGATTATGAATAGTTTGCAAGTTCTTTCATGGCTCTACACATCAACACAAAAATGTTGTTAACTCAGGGCATACAATGATTAGTTAATATAAATAGTATACATTTCAATCTTACACCAAAGTACTTACTGCAAACCTAATGGAAACACCTTAGGTTAACTTCCCACATGATTCTGAGATGTCTGAAAGTTGCTTCAAACCTGTGCACATAAAGACAAAAAAGTTGATCTCTCTGTGCATACAATGCTTAGATAATACAAATAGTATACATTTCAATTTTACACCAAAGTACTTACTGCAAACCTAATGGAAACACCTTAGGTTTTCTTCCCACACGTTTCTGAGTTGTTTGAAAGTTGTATTATGGCTCTACACATGAAAACAAAAAAGTTGATCTCTCAGTGCATACAATGCTTTTACAATACAAATAGCATATATTTCACTTTTACACCAAAGTACTTACTGCAAACCTAATGCAAACACCTTTGGTTAGCTTCCCACATGACTATGAGTAGGTTGAAAGTTGTTTCATGCCTCTGTTCATCAAGACAAAAAAGTTACTTTCTCAGTGCATACTAGGCTTAGGCAATACAAATAGTATACATTTCAATTTTATACCAAAGTACTCACTGCAAACCTAATGGAAACACTTTAGATTAACTTCCGACATGAGAATGAATAGGTTGAAAGTTGTTTCATGCCTCTCTTCGTCAAGACAAAAAAGTTACTTTCTCAGTGCATACTATGCTTAGACAATACAAATAGTATACATTTCAATTTTACACCAAAGTACTTACTGCAAACCTAATGAAAACACCCTAGGTTAACTTCCCAAATGATCATGAGTAGTTTGAAAGTTTTTTCATGGCTCCACACATCAACACAAAAAAGTTGTTCTCTCAGTGCATACAATGCTTAGATAATACAAATAGTATACATTTCAATTTTACTCCAAAGTACTGACTGCAAACCTAATGGAAACACTTTTGGTTAGCTTCCCACATGAGTATGAGTAGGTTGAAAGTTGTTTCATGCCTCTGTTCATCAAGACAAAAAAGCTACTTTCTCAGTGCATACTAGGCTTAGACAATACAAATAGTATACATTTCAATTTTACACCAAAGTACTTACTGCAAACCGAATGAAAACAGCTTAGGTTAACTTCTCAAATGATTATGAGTACTTTGAAAGTTTTTTCATGGCTCCATACATCAACACAAAAAAGTTGTTATCTCAGTGCAGACAATGCTTAGATAATACAAATAGTGTACATTTCAATTTTACACCAAAGTTCTTCCTGAAAACCTAATGGAAACACCTTAGGTTAACTTCCCACATGAGTATGAGTAGGCTGAAAGTTGTTTCATGCCTCTGTTCATCAAGACAAAAAAGTTACTTTCTCAGTGCATACTATGCTTAGACAATACAAATAGTATACATTTCAATTTTAAACCAAAGTACTTACTGCAAACCTAATGGAAACACCTTAGATTAACATCCCAAATGATTATGAGTAGTTTGGAAGTTTTTTCATGGCTCCATACATCAACACAAAAAAGTTGTTATCTCAGTGCATACAATGCATAGATAATACAAATAGTATACATTTCAATTTTACACCAAAGTACTTACTGCAAACCTAATGGAAACACCCTAGGTTAACTTCCCAAATGATCATGAGTAGTTTGAAAGTTTTTTCATGGCTCCACACATCAACACAAAAAAGTTGTTATCTCAGTGCATACAATGCTTAGATAATACAAATAGTATACATTTCAATTTTACACCAAAGTACTTACTGCAAACCTAATGGAAACACCCTAGGTTAACTTCCCAAATGATCATGAGTAGTTTGAAAGTTTTTTCATGGCTCCACACATCAACACAAAAAAGTTGTTATCTCAGTGCATACAATGCTTAGATAATACAAATAGTATACATTTCAATTTTACACCAAAGTACTTACTGCAAACCTAATGGAAACACCTTTGGTTAACTTCCCACATGAGTATGAGTAGGTTGAAAGTTGTTTCATGCCTCTGTTCATCAAGACAAAAAAGTTACTTTCTCTGTGCATACTATGCTTAGACAGTACAAATAGTATACATTTCAATTTTACACCAAAGTACTTACTGCAAACCTAATGGAAACACCTTAGATTAACATCCCACATGAAAATGAATAGGTTGAAAGGTGTTTCATGCCTCTCTTCGTCAAGACAAAAAAGTTACTTTCTAAGTGCATACTATGCTTAGACAATACAAATAGTATACATTTCAATTTTACACCAAAGTACTTACTGCAAACCTAATGGACACACCTTAGGTTAACTTCCCAAATGATTATGAGTAGTTTGGAAGTTTTTTCATGGCTCCATACATCAACACAAAAAAGTTGTTATCTCAGTGCATACAATGCTTAGATAATACAAATAGTACACATTTCAAATTAACACCAAAGTACTTACTGCAAACCTAATGGAAACACCCTAGGTTAACTTCCCAAATGAGTATGAGTAGTTTGAAAGTTTTTTCATGGCTCCACACATCAACACAAAAAAGTTGCTATCTCAGTGCATACAATGCATAGATAATACAAATAGTGTACATTTCAATTTTACACCAAAGTACTTACTGCAAACCTAATGGAAACACCCTAGGTTAACTTCCCAAATGATCATGAGTAGTTTGAAAGTTTTTTCATGGCTCCACACATCAACACAAAAAAGTTGTTATCTCAGTGCATACAATGCTTAGATAATACAAATAGTATACATTTCAATTTTACACCAAAGTACTTACTGCAAACCTAATGGAAACACCTTTGGTTAACTTCCCACATGAGTATGAGTAGGTTGAAAGTTTTTTCATGGCTCCACACATCAACACAAAAAAGTTGGTATCTCAGTGCATACAATGCTTAAATAATACAAATAGTATACATTTCAATTTTACACCAAAGTACTGACTGCAAACCTAATGGAAACACCCTAGGTTAACTTCCCAAATAATCATGAGTAGTTTGAAAGTTTGTTCATGGCTCCACACATCAACACAAAAAAGTTGTTTTCTCAGGGCATACAATGGTTAGATAATACAAATAGTATACATTTCAATTTTACACCAAAGTACTTACTGCAAACCTAATGGAAACACTTTAGGTTAACTTCCCACATGAGAATGAATAGGTTGAAAGTTGTTTCATGCCTCTCTTCGTCAAGACAAAAAAGTTACTTTCTCAGTGCATACTAGGCTTAGGCAATACAAATAGTACACATTTCAATTTTACACCAAAGTACTCAGTGCAAACCTAATGGAAACAGCTTAAGTTAACTTCCCACATGATTATGAATAGTTTGCAAGTTCTTTCATGGCTCTACACATCAACACAAAAATGTTGTTAACTCAGGGCATACAATGATTAGTTAATATAAATAGTATACATTTCAATCTTACACCAAAGTACTTACTGCAAACCTAATGGAAACACCTTAGGTTAACTTCCCACATGATTCTGAGATGTCTGAAAGTTGCTTCAAACCTGTGCACATAAAGACAAAAAAGTTGATCTCTCTGTGCATACAATGCTTAGATAATACAAATAGTATACATTTCAATTTTACACCAAAGTACTTACTGCAAACCTAATGGAAACACCTTAGGTTTTCTTCCCACACGTTTCTGAGTTGTTTGAAAGTTGTATTATGGCTCTACACATGAAAACAAAAAAGTTGATCTCTCAGCGCATACAATGCTTTTACAATACAAATAGCATATATTTCACTTTTACACCAAAGTACTTACTGCAAACCTAATGCAAACACCTTTGGTTAGCTTCCCACATGACTATGAGTAGGTTGAAAGTTGTTTCATGCCTCTGTTCATCAAGACAAAAAAGTTACTTTCTCAGTGCATACTAGGCTTAGGCAATACAAATAGTATACATTTCAATTTTATACCAAAGTACTCACTGCAAACCTAATGGAAACACTTTAGATTAACTTCCGACATGAGAATGAATAGGTTGAAAGTTGTTTCATGCCTCTCTTCGTCAAGACAAAAAAGTTACTTTCTCAGTGCATACTATGCTTAGACAATACAAATAGTATACATTTCAATTTTACACCAAAGTACTTACTGCAAACCTAATGAAAACACCCTAGGTTAACTTCCCAAATGATCATGAGTAGTTTGAAAGTTTTTTCATGGCTCCACACATCAACACAAAAAAGTTGTTCTCTCAGTGCATACAATGCTTAGATAATACAAATAGTATACATTTCAATTTTACTCCAAAGTACTGACTGCAAACCTAATGGAAACACTTTTGGTTAGCTTCCCACATGAGTATGAGTAGGTTGAAAGTTGTTTCATGCCTCTGTTCATCAAGACAAAAAAGCTACTTTCTCAGTGCATACTAGGCTTAGACAATACAAATAGTATACATTTCAATTTTACACCAAAGTACTTACTGCAAACCGAATGGAAACAGCTTAGGTTAACTTCTCAAATGACTATGAGTACTTTGAAAGTTTTTTCATGGCTCCATACATCAACACAAAAAAGTTGTTATCTCAGTGCAGACAATGCTTAGATAATACAAATAGTGTACATTTCAATTTTACACCAAAGTTCTTCCTGAAAACCTAATGGAAACACCTTAGGTTAACTTCCCACATGAGTATGAGTAGGCTGAAAGTTGTTTCATGCCTCTGTTCATCAAGACAAAAAAGTTACTTTCTCAGTGCATACTATGCTTAGACAATACAAATAGTATACAGTTCAATTTTACACCAAAGTACTTACTGCAAACCTAATGGAAACACCTTAGATTAACATCCCAAATGATTATGAGTAGTTTGGAAGTTTTTTCATGGCTCCATACATCAACACAAAAAAGTTGTTATCTCAGTGCATACAATGCTTAGATAATACAAATAGTATACATTTCAATTTTACACCAAAGTACTTACTGCAAACCTAATGGAAACACCTTAGGTTAACTTCCCACACGTTTCTGAGTTGTTTGAAAGTTGTATTATGGCTCGACACATGAAAACAAAAAAGTTGATCTCTCAGTGCATACAATGCTTTTACAATACAAATAGCATACATTTCACTTTTACACCAAAGAACTTACTGCAAACCTAATGCAAACACCTTTGGTTAGCTTCCCACATGACTATGAGTAGGTTGAAAGTTGTTTCATGCCTCTGTTCATCAAGACAAAAAAGTTACTTTCTCAGTGCATACTAGGCTTAGGCAATACAAATAGTATACATTTCAATTTTACACCAAAGTACTCACTGCAAACCTAATGGAAACACTTTAGATTAACATCCCACATGAAAATGAATAGGTTGAAAGTTGTTTCATGCCTCTGTTCATCAAGACAAAAAAGTTACTTTCTCAGTGCATACTATGCATAGACAATACAAATAGTATACATTTCAATTTTACACTAAACTACTTACTGCAAACCTAATGGAAACACCTTAGGTTAACTTCCCAAATGATTATGAGTAGTTTGGAAGTTTTTTCATGGCTCCATACATCAACACAAAAAAGTTGTTATCTCAGTGCATACAATGCTTAGATAATACAAATAGAATACATTTCAATTTAACACCAAAGTACTTACTGCAAACCTAATGGAAACACCTTAGGTTAACTTCCCAAATGAGTATGAGTAGTTTGAAAGTTTTTTCATGGCTCCACACATCAACACAAAAAAGTTGTTATCTCAGTGCATACAATGCATTGATAATACAAATAGTATACATTTCAATTTTACACCAAAGTACTTACTGCAAACCTAATGGAAACACCTTTGGTTAACTTCCCACATGAGTATGAGTAGGTTGAAAGTTGTTTCATGCCTCTGTTCATCAAGACAAAAAAGTTACTTTCTCAGGGCATACTATGCTTAGACAGTACAAATAGTATACATTTCAATTTTACACCAAAGTACTTACTGCAAACCTAATGGAAACACCTTAGATTAACATCCCAAATGATTATGAGTAGTTTGGAAGTTTTTTCATGGCTCCATACATCAACACAAAAAAGTTGTTATCTCAGTGCATACAATGCTTAGATAATACAAATAGTATACATTTCAATTTTACACCAAAGTACTTACTGCAAACCTAATGGAAACACCTTAGGTTAACTTCCCAAATGAGTATGAGTAGTTTGAAAGTTTTTTCATGGCTCCACACATCAACACAAAAAAGTTGTTATCTCAGTGCATACAATGCATAGATAATACAAATAGTATACATTTCAATTTTACACCAAAGTACTTACTGCAAACCTAATGGAAACACCTTTGGTTAACTTCCCACATGAGTATGAGTAGGTTGAAAGTTGTTTCATGCCTCTGTTCATCAAGACAAAGAAGTTACTTTCTCAGTGCATACTATGCTTAGACAGTACAAATAGTATACATTTCAATTTTACACCAAAGTACTTACTGCAAACCTAATGGAAACACCTTAGATTAACATCCCAAATGATTATGAGTAGTTTGGAAGTTTTTTCATGGCTCCATACATCAACACAAAAAAGTTGTTATCTCAGTGCATACAATGCTTAGATAATACAAATAGTATACATTTCAATTTTACACCAAAGTACTTACTGCAAACCTAATGGAAACACCCTAGGTTAACTTCCCAAATGATCATGAGTAGTTTGAAAGTTTTTTCATGGCTCCACACATCAACACAAAAAAGTTGTTATCTCAGTGCATACAATGCTTAGATAATACAAATAGCATACATTTCAATTTTACACCAAAGTGCTTACTGCAAACCTAATGGAAACACCCTAGGTTAACTTCCCAAATGATCATGAGTAGTTTGAAAGTTTTTTCATGGCTCCACACATCAACACAAAAAAGTTGTTATCTCAGTGCATACAATGCTTAGATAATACAAATAGTATACATTTCAATTTTACACCAAAGTACTTACTGCAAACCTAATGGAAACACCTTTGGTTAACTTCCCACATGAGTATGAGTAGGTTGAAAGTTGTTTCATGCCTCTGTTCATCAAGACAAAAAAGTTACTTTCTCAGTGCATACTATGCTTAGACAGTACAAATAGTATACATTTCAATTTTACACCAAAGTACTTACTGCAAACCTAATGGAAACACCTTAGGTTAACTTCCCAAATGAATATGAGTAGTTTGAAAGTTTTTTCATGGCTCCACACATCAACACAAAAAAGTTGGTATCTCAGTGCATACAATGCTTAGATAATACAAATAGTATACATTTCAATTTTACACCAAAGTAATGACTGCAAACCTAATGGAAACACCCTAGGTTAACTTCCCAAATGATCATGAGTAGTTTGAAAGTTTTTTCATGGCTCCACACATCAACACAAAAAAGTTGTTATCTCAGTGCATACAATGCTTAGATAATACAAATAGCATACATTTCAATTTTACACCAAAGTGCTTACTGCAAACCTAATGGAAACACCCTAGGTTAACTTCCCAAATGATCATGAGTAGTTTGAAAGTTTTTTCATGGCTCCACACATCAACACAAAAAAGTTGTTATCTCAGTGCATACAATGCTTAGATAATACAAATAGTATACATTTCAATTTTACACCAAAGTACTTACTGCAAACCTAATGGAAACACCTTTGGTTAACTTCCCACATGAGTATGAGTAGGTTGAAAGTTGTTTCATGCCTCTGTTCATCAAGACAAAAAAGTTACTTTCTCAGTGCATACTATGCTTAGACAGTACAAATAGTATACATTTCAATTTTACACCAAAGTACTTACTGCAAACCTAATGGAAACACCCTAGGTTAACTTCCCAAATGATCATGAGTAGTTTGAAAGTTTTTTCATGGCTCCACACATCAACACAAAAAAGTTGTTATCTCAGTGCATACAATGCTTAGATAATACAAATAGCATACATTTCAATTTTACACCAAAGTGCTTACTGCAAACCTAATGGAAACACCCTAGGTTAACTTCCCAAATGATCATGAGTAGTTTGAAAGTTTTTTCATGGCTCCACACATCAACACAAAAAAGTTGTTATCTCAGTGCATACAATGCTTAGATAATACAAATAGTATACATTTCAATTTTACACCAAAGTACTTACTGCAAACCTAATGGAAACACCTTTGGTTAACTTCCCACATGAGTATGAGTAGGTTGAAAGTTGTTTCATGCCTCTGTTCATCAAGACAAAAAAGTTACTTTCTCAGTGCATACTATGCTTAGACAGTACAAATAGTATACATTTCAATTTTACACCAAAGTACTTACTGCAAACAAATGGAACTTCAATGAGTAGTTTGAAAGTTTTTTTCATGGCTCCACACATCAAACACAAAAAAAGTTGGTATCTCAGTGCATACAAATGCTTAGATAATACAAATAGTATACATTTCAATTTTACACCAAAGTAATGACTGCAAACCTAATGAAACACCATAGGTTAACTTCCCAAATGATTATGGGCAGTTTGAAAGTTTTTTTCATGGCTCCATACATCAACACAAAAAAGTTGTAATCTCACTGCTTACAATGCTTAGATAATACAAATAGTATACATTTCACTTTTTATACCAAAGTAGTTACTGCAAACCCAAATGGAAACACTTTTGGTTAACTTCCCACATGAGTATGAGTAGGTTGAAAGTTGTTTCATGCTCTGTTCATCAAGACAAAAAGGGTTACTTTCTCAGTGCATACTATGCTTAGTTAATACAAATAGTATGCATTTCAATTTTACAACAAAAGTACTTTACTGCAAACCTAATGGAAAACACCTTAGGTTAAACTTCCCACATGATTCTGAGATGTCTGAAAGTTGTTTCATACCTGTGCACATAAAGACAAAAAAGTTGATCTCTCAGTGCATACAATGCTTTTACAATACAAATAGCATATTTTTCAATTTTACACCAAAGTACTTACTGCAAACCGAATGGTACCACCTTTGGTTAACTTCCCACATGAGTATGAGTAGGTTGAAAAGTTGTTTTCATGCCTCTGTTCATCAAGACAAAACAGTTACTTTCTCAGTGCATACTATGCTTAGAGAATACAAATAGTATACATTTCAATTTTACACTAAAGTACTTACTGCAAACCTAATGGAAACACCTTAGGTTAACTTCCCAAATGATTATGAGTAGTTTTGAAAGTTTTTTCATGGCTCCATACATCAACACAAAAAAGTTGTTATCTCAGTGCATATAATGCTTAGATAATACAAATAGTATACATTTCAATTTTTACACCAAAGTACTTAATGCAAAACCTAATGGAAACACCTTAGGTTAACTTCCCACACGTTTTCCTGAGTTGTTGGAAAGTTGTATTATGGCTCTACACATGAAAACAAAAAAAGTTGATCTCTCAGTGCATACAATGCTTTTACAATACAAATAGCATACATTTCACTTTTACACCAAAGTACTTACTGCAAACCTGATGCAAACACCTTTGGTTAGCTTCCCACATGACTATGAGTAGGTTGAAAGTTGTTTCATGCCTCTGTTCATCAAGACAAAAAAGTTACTTTCTCAGTGCATACTAGGCTTAGGCAATACAAATAGTACACATTTCAATTTTACACCAAAGTACTCACTGCAAACCTAATGGAAACAGCTTAAGTTAACTTCCCACATGATTATGAATAGTTTGCAAGTTCTTTCATGGCTCTACACATCAACACAAAAATGTTGTTAACTCAGGGCATACAATGATTAGTTTAATATAAATAGTATACATTTCAATCTTACACCAAAGTACTTACTGCAAACCTAATGGAAACACCTTAGGTTAACTTCCCACATGATTCTGAGATGTCTGAAAGTTGCTTCAAACCTGTGCACATAAAGACAAAAAAGTTGATCTCTCTGTGCATACAATGCTTAGATAATACAAATAGTATACATTTCAATTTTACACCAAAGTACTTACTGCAAACCTAATGGAAACACCTTAGGTTTTCTTCCCACACGTTTCTGAGTTGTTTGAAAGTTGTATTATGGCTCTACACATGAAAACAAAAAAGTTGATCTCTCAGTGCATACAATGCTTTTACAATACAAATAGCATATATTTCACTTTTACACCAAAGTACTTACTGCAAACCTAATGCAAACACCTTTGGTTAGCTTCCCACATGACTATGAGTAGGTTGAAAGTTGTTTCATGCCTCTGTTCATCAAGACAAAAAAGTTACTTTCTCAGTGCATACTAGGCTTAGGCAATACAAATAGTATACATTTCAATTTTATACCAAAGTACTCACTGCAAACCTAATGGAAACACTTTAGATTAACTTCCGACATGAGAATGAATAGGTTGAAAGTTGTTTCATGCCTCTCTTCGTCAAGACAAAAAAGTTACTTTCTCAGTGCATACTATGCTTAGACAATACAAATAGTATACATTTCAATTTTACACCCAAAGTACTTACTGCAAACCTAATGAAAACACCCTAGGTTAACTTCCCAAATGATCATGAGTAGTTTGAAAGTTTTTTCATGGCTCCACACATCAACACAAAAAAGTTGTTCTCTCTCAGTGCATACAATGCTTAGATAATACAAATAGTATACATTTCAATTTTACTCCAAAGTACTGACTGCAAACCTAATGGAAACACTTTTGGTTAGCTTCCCACATGAGTATGAGTAGGTTGAAAGTTGTTTCATGCCTCTGTTCATCAAGACAAAAAAGCTACTTTCTCAGTGCATACTAGGCTTAGACAATACAAATAGTATACATTTCAATTTTACACCAAAGTACTTACTGCAAACCGAATGGAAACAGCTTAGGTTAACTTCTCAAATGACTATGAGTACTTTGAAAGTTTTTTCATGGCTCCATACATCAACACAAAAAAGTTGTTATCTCAGTGCAGACAATGCTTAGATAATACAAATAGTGTACATTTCAATTTTACACCAAAGTTCTTCCTGAAAACCTAATGGAAACACCTTAGGTTGACTTCCCACATGAGTATGAGTAGGCTGAAAGTTGTTTCATGCCTCTGTTCATCAAGACAAAAAAAGTTACTTTCTCAGTGCATACTATGCTTAGACAATACAAATAGTATACAGTTCAATTTTACACCAAAGTACTTACTGCAAAACCTAATGGAAACACCTTAGATTAACATCCCAAATGATTATGAGTAGTTTGGAAGTTTTTTCATGGCTCCATACATCAACACAAAAAAGTTGTTATCTCAGTGCATACAATGCTTAGATAATACAAATAGTATACATTTCAATTTTACACCAAAGTACTTACTGCAAACCTAATGGAAACACCTTAGGTTAACTTCCCACACGTTTCTGAGTTGTTTGAAAGTTGTATTATGGCTCGACACATGAAAACAAAAAAGTTGATCTCTCAGTGCATACAATGCTTTTACAATACAAATAGCATACATTTCACTTTTACACCAAAGAACTTACTGCAAACCTAATGCAAACACCTTTGGTTAGCTTCCCACATGACTATGAGTAGGTTGAAAGTTGTTTCATGCCTCTGTTCATCAAGACAAAAAAGTTACTTTCTCAGTGCATACTAGGCTTAGGCAATACAAATAGTATACATTTCAATTTTACACCAAAGTACTCACTGCAAACCTAATGGAAACA
This sequence comes from Mobula birostris, assembly GCF_030028105.1. Taxonomy (NCBI): domain Eukaryota; kingdom Metazoa; phylum Chordata; class Chondrichthyes; order Myliobatiformes; family Myliobatidae; genus Mobula; species Mobula birostris. The sequence goes on from NC_092398.1 coordinate 39,096,306, forward strand.
CTTTAGATTAACATCCCACATGAAAATGAATAGGTTGAAAGTTGTTTCATGCCTCTGTTCATCAAGACAAAAAAGTTACTTTCTCAGTGCATACTATGCATAGACAATACAAATAGTATACATTTCAATTTTACACTAAACTACTTACTGCAAACCTAATGGAAACACCTTAGGTTAACTTCCCAAATGATTATGAGTAGTTTGGAAGTTTTTTCATGGCTCCATACATCAACACAAAAAAGTTGTTATCTCAGTGCATACAATGCTTAGATAATACAAATAGAATACATTTCAATTTAACACCAAAGTACTTACTGCAAACCTAATGGAAACACCTTAGGTTAACTTCCCAAATGAGTATGAGTAGTTTGAAAGTTTTTTCATGGCTCCACACATCAACACAAAAAAGTTGTTATCTCAGTGCATACAATGCATAGATAATACAAATAGTATACATTTCAATTTTACACCAAAGTACTTACTGCAAACCTAATGGAAACACCTTTGGTTAACTTCCCACATGAGTATGAGTAGGTTGAAAGTTGTTTCATGCCTCTGTTCATCAAGACAAAAAAGTTACTTTCTCAGGGCATACTATGCTTAGACAGTACAAATAGTATACATTTCAATTTTACACCAAAGTACTTACTGCAAACCTAATGGAAACACCTTAGATTAACATCCCAAATGATTATGAGTAGTTTGGAAGTTTTTTCATGGCTCCATACATCAACACAAAAAAGTTGTTATCTCAGTGCATACAATGCTTAGATAATACAAATAGTATACATTTCAATTTTACACCAAAGTACTTACTGCAAACCTAATGGAAACACCTTAGGTTAACTTCCCAAATGAGTATGAGTAGTTTGAAAGTTTTTTCATGGCTCCACACATCAACACAAAAAAGTTGTTATCTCAGTGCATACAATGCATAGATAATACAAATAGTATACATTTCAATTTTACACCAAAGTACTTACTGCAAACCTAATGGAAACACCTTTGGTTAACTTCCCACATGAGTATGAGTAGGTTGAAAGTTGTTTCATGCCTCTGTTCATCAAGACAAAGAAGTTACTTTCTCAGTGCATACTATGCTTAGACAGTACAAATAGTATACATTTCAATTTTACACCAAAGTACTTACTGCAAACCTAATGGAAACACCTTAGATTAACATCCCAAATGATTATGAGTAGTTTGGAAGTTTTTTCATGGCTCCATACATCAACACAAAAAAGTTGTTATCTCAGTGCATACAATGCTTAGATAATACAAATAGTATACATTTCAATTTTACACCAAAGTACTTACTGCAAACCTAATGGAAACACCCTAGGTTAACTTCCCAAATGATCATGAGTAGTTTGAAAGTTTTTTCATGGCTCCACACATCAACACAAAAAAGTTGTTATCTCAGTGCATACAATGCTTAGATAATACAAATAGCATACATTTCAATTTTACACCAAAGTGCTTACTGCAAACCTAATGGAAACACCCTAGGTTAACTTCCCAAATGATCATGAGTAGTTTGAAAGTTTTTTCATGGCTCCACACATCAACACAAAAAAGTTGTTATCTCAGTGCATACAATGCTTAGATAATACAAATAGTATACATTTCAATTTTACACCAAAGTACTTACTGCAAACCTAATGGAAACACCTTTGGTTAACTTCCCACATGAGTATGAGTAGGTTGAAAGTTGTTTCATGCCTCTGTTCATCAAGACAAAAAAGTTACTTTCTCAGTGCATACTATGCTTAGACAGTACAAATAGTATACATTTCAATTTTACACCAAAGTACTTACTGCAAACCTAATGGAAACACCTTAGGTTAACTTCCCAAATGAATATGAGTAGTTTGAAAGTTTTTTCATGGCTCCACACATCAACACAAAAAAGTTGGTATCTCAGTGCATACAATGCTTAGATAATACAAATAGTATACATTTCAATTTTACACCAAAGTAATGACTGCAAACCTAATGGAAACACCATAGGTTAACTTCCCAAATGATTATGGGCAGTTTGAAAGTTTTTTCATGGCTCCATACATCAACACAAAAAAGTTGTTATCTCACTGCTTACAATGCTTAGATAATACAAATAGTATACATTTCACTTTTATACCAAAGTAGTTACTGCAAACCAAATGGAAACACTTTTGGTTAACTTCCCACATGAGTATGAGTAGGTTGAAAGTTGTTTCATGCCTCTGTTCATCAAGACAAAAAGGTTACTTTCTCAGTGCATACTATGCTTAGTTAATACAAATAGTATACATTTCAATTTTACAACAAAGTACTTACTGCAAACCTAATGGAAACACCTTAGGTTAACTTCCCACATGATTCTGAGATGTCTGAAAGTTGTTTCATACCTGTGCACATAAAGACAAAAAAGTTGATCTCTCAGTGCATACAATGCTTTTACAATACAAATAGCATATTTTTCAATTTTACACCAAAGTACTTACTGCAAACCTAATGGAAACACCTTAGGTTAACTTCCCAAATGATTATGAGTAGTTTGAAAGTTTTTTCATGGCTCCATACATCAACACAAAAAAGTTGTTATCTCAGTGCATATAATGCTTAGATAATACAAATAGTATACATTTCAATTTTACACCAAAGTACTTAATGCAAACCTAATGGAAACACCTTAGGTTAACTTCCCACACGTTTCTGAGTTGTTGGAAAGTTGTATTATGGCTCTACACATGAAAACAAAAAAGTTGATCTCTCAGTGCATACAATGCTTTTACAATACAAATAGCATACATTTCACTTTTACACCAAAGTACTTACTGCAAACCTGATGCAAACACCTTTGGTTAGCTTCCCACATGACTATGAGTAGGTTGAAAGTTGTTTCATGCCTCTGTTCATCAAGACAAAAAAGTTACTTTCTCAGTGCATACTAGGCTTAGGCAATACAAATAGTACACATTTCAATTTTACACCAAAGTACTCACTGCAAACCTAATGGAAACAGCTTAAGTTAACTTCCCACATGATTATGAATAGTTTGCAAGTTCTTTCATGGCTCTACACATCAACACAAAAATGTTGTTAACTCAGGGCATACAATGATTAGTTAATATAAATAGTATACATTTCAATCTTACACCAAAGTACTTACTGCAAACCTAATGGAAACACCTTAGGTTAACTTCCCACATGATTCTGAGATGTCTGAAAGTTGCTTCAAACCTGTGCACATAAAGACAAAAAAGTTGATCTCTCTGTGCATACAATGCTTAGATAATACAAATAGTATACATTTCAATTTTACACCAAAGTACTTACTGCAAACCTAATGGAAACACCTTAGGTTTTCTTCCCACACGTTTCTGAGTTGTTTGAAAGTTGTATTATGGCTCTACACATGAAAACAAAAAAGTTGATCTCTCAGTGCATACAATGCTTTTACAATACAAATAGCATATATTTCACTTTTACACCAAAGTACTTACTGCAAACCTAATGCAAACACCTTTGGTTAGCTTCCCACATGACTATGAGTAGGTTGAAAGTTGTTTCATGCCTCTGTTCATCAAGACAAAAAAGTTACTTTCTCAGTGCATACTAGGCTTAGGCAATACAAATAGTATACATTTCAATTTTATACCAAAGTACTCACTGCAAACCTAATGGAAACACTTTAGATTAACTTCCGACATGAGAATGAATAGGTTGAAAGTTGTTTCATGCCTCTCTTCGTCAAGACAAAAAAGTTACTTTCTCAGTGCATACTATGCTTAGACAATACAAATAGTATACATTTCAATTTTACACCAAAGTACTTACTGCAAACCTAATGAAAACACCCTAGGTTAACTTCCCAAATGATCATGAGTAGTTTGAAAGTTTTTTCATGGCTCCACACATCAACACAAAAAAGTTGTTCTCTCAGTGCATACAATGCTTAGATAATACAAATAGTATACATTTCAATTTTACTCCAAAGTACTGACTGCAAACCTAATGGAAACACTTTTGGTTAGCTTCCCACATGAGAATGAGTAGGTTGAAAGTTGTTTCATGCCTCTGTTCATCAAGACAAAAAAGCTACTTTCTCAGTGCATACTAGGCTTAGACAATACAAATAGTATACATTTCAATTTTACACCAAAGTACTTACTGCAAACCGAATGGAAACAGCTTAGGTTAACTTCTCAAATGATTATGAGTACTTTGAAAGTTTTTTCATGGCTCCATACATCAACACAAAAAAGTTGTTATCTCAGTGCAGACAATGCTTAGATAATACAAATAGTGTACATTTCAATTTTACACCAAAGTTCTTCCTGAAAACCTAATGGAAACACCTTAGGTTAACTTCCCACATGAGTATGAGTAGGCTGAAAGTTGTTTCATGCCTCTGTTCATCAAGACAAAAAAGTTACTTTCTCAGTGCATACTATGCTTAGACAATACAAATAGTATACAGTTCAATTTTACACCAAAGTACTTACTGCAAACCTAATGGAAACACCTTAGATTAACATCCCAAATGATTATGAGTAGTTTGGAAGTTTTTTCATGGCTCCATACATCAACACAAAAAAGTTGTTATCTCAGTGCATACAATGCTTAGATAATACAAATAGTATACATTTCAATTTTACACCAAAGTACTTACTGCAAACCTAATGGAAACACCTTAGGTTAACTTCCCACACGTTTCTGAGTTGTTTGAAAGTTGTATTATGGCTCGACACATGAAAACAAAAAAGTTGATCTCTCAGTGCATACAATGCTTTTACAATACAAATAGCATACATTTCACTTTTACACCAAAGAACTTACTGCAAACCTAATGCAAACACCTTTGGTTAGCTTCCCACATGACTATGAGTAGGTTGAAAGTTGTTTCATGCCTCTGTTCATCAAGACAAAAAAGTTACTTTCTCAGTGCATACTAGGCTTAGGCAATACAAATAGTATACATTTCAATTTTACACCAAAGTACTCACTGCAAACCTAATGGAAACACTTTAGATTAACATCCCACATGAAAATGAATAGGTTGAAAGTTGTTTCATGCCTCTGTTCATCAAGACAAAAAAGTTACTTTCTCAGTGCATACTATGCATAGACAATACAAATAGTATACATTTCAATTTTACACTAAACTACTTACTGCAAACCTAATGGAAACACCTTAGGTTAACTTCCCAAATGATTATGAGTAGTTTGGAAGTTTTTTCATGGCTCCATACATCAACACAAAAAAGTTGTTATCTCAGTGCATACAATGCTTAGATAATACAAATAGAATACATTTCAATTTAACACCAAAGTACTTACTGCAAACCTAATGGAAACACCTTAGGTTAACTTCCCAAATGAGTATGAGTAGTTTGAAAGTTTTTTCATGGCTCCACACATCAACACAAAAAAGTTGTTATCTCAGTGCATACAATGCATAGATAATACAAATAGTATACATTTCAATTTTACACCAAAGTACTTACTGCAAACCTAATGGAAACACCTTTGGTTAACTTCCCACATGAGTATGAGTAGGTTGAAAGTTGTTTCATGCCTCTGTTCATCAAGACAAAAAAGTTACTTTCTCAGTGCATACTATGCTTAGACAGTACAAATAGTATACATTTCAATTTTACACCAAAGTACTTACTGCAAACCTAATGGAAACACCTTAGATTAACATCCCAAATGATTATGAGTAGTTTGGAAGTTTTTTCATGGCTCCATACATCAACACAAAAAAGTTGTTATCTCAGTGCATACAATGCTTAGATAATACAAATAGTATACATTTCAATTTTACACCAAAGTACTTACTGCAAACCTAATGGAAACACCCTAGGTTAACTTCCCAAATGATCATGAGTAGTTTGAAAGTTTTTTCATGGCTCCACACATCAACACAAAAAAGTTGTTATCTCAGTGCATACAATGCTTAGATAATACAAATAGTATACATTTCAATTTTACACCAAAGTACTTACTGCAAACCTAATGGAAACACCTTTGGTTAACTTCCCACATGAGTATGAGTAGGTTGAAAGTTGTTTCATGCCTCTGTTCATCAAGACAAAAAAGTTACTTTCTCAGTGCATACTATGCTTAGACAGTACAAATAGTATACATTTCAATTTTACACCAAAGTACTTACTGCAAACCTAATGGAAACACCTTAGGTTAACTTCCCAAATGAATATGAGTAGTTTGAAAGTTTTTTCATGGCTCCACACATCAACACAAAAAAGTTGGTATCTCAGTGCATACAATGCTTAGATAATACAAATAGTATACATTTCAATTTTACACCAAAGTAATGACTGCAAACCTAATGGAAACACCATAGGTTAACTTCCCAAATGATTATGGGCAGTTTGAAAGTTTTTTCATGGCTCCATACATCAACACAAAAAAGTTGTTATCTCACTGCTTACAATGCTTAGATAATACAAATAGTATACATTTCACTTTTATACCAAAGTAGTTACTGCAAACCAAATGGAAACACTTTTGGTTAACTTCCCACATGAGTATGAGTAGGTTGAAAGTTGTTTCATGCCTCTGTTCATCAAGACAAAAAGGTTACTTTCTCAGTGCATACTATGCTTAGTTAATACAAATAGTATACATTTCAATTTTACAACAAAGTACTTACTGCAAACCTAATGGAAACACCTTAGGTTAACTTCCCACATGATTCTGAGATGTCTGAAAGTTGTTTCATACCTGTGCACATAAAGACAAAAAAGTTGATCTCTCAGTGCATACAATGCTTTTACAATACAAATAGCATATTTTTCAATTTTACACCAAAGTACTTACTGCAAACCGAATGGTACCACCTTTGGTTAACTTCCCACATGAGTATGAGTAGGTTGAAAGTTGTTTCATGCCTCTGTTCATCAAGACAAAACAGTTACTTTCTCAGTGCATACTATGTTTAGAGAATACAAACAGTATACATTTCAATTTTACACTAAAGTACTTACTGCAAACCTAATGGAAACACCTTAGGTTAACTTCCCAAATGATTATGACTAGTTTGAAAGTTTTTTCATGGCTCCATACATCAACACAAAAAAGTTGTTATCTCAGTGCATATAATGCTTAGATAATACAAATAGTATACATTTCAATTTTACACCAAAGTACTTAATGCAAACCTAATGGAAACACCTTAGGTTAACTTCCCACACGTTTCTGAGTTGTTGGAAAGTTGTATTATGGCTCTACACATGAAAACAAAAAAGTTGATCTCTCAGTGCATACAATGCTTTTACAATACAAATAGCATACATTTCACTTTTACACCAAAGTACTTACTGCAAACCTGATGCAAACACCTTTGGTTAGCTTCCCACATGACTATGAGTAGGTTGAAAGTTGTTTCATGCCTCTGTTCATCAAGACAAAAAAGTTACTTTCTCAGTGCATACTAGGCTTAGGCAATACAAATAGTACACATTTCAATTTTACACCAAAGTACTCACTGCAAACCTAATGGAAACAGCTTAAGTTAACTTCCCACATGATTATGAATAGTTTGCAAGTTCTTTCATGGCTCTACACATCAACACAAAAATGTTGTTAACTCAGGGCATACAATGATTAGTTAATATAAATAGTATACATTTCAATCTTACACCAAAGTACTTACTGCAAACCTAATGGAAACACCTTAGGTTAACTTCCCACATGATTCTGAGATGTCTGAAAGTTGCTTCAAACCTGTGCACATAAAGACAAAAAAGTTGATCTCTCTGTGCATACAATGCTTAGATAATACAAATAGTATACATTTCAATTTTACACCAAAGTACTTACTGCAAACCTAATGGAAACACCTTAGGTTTTCTTCCCACACGTTTCTGAGTTGTTTGAAAGTTGTATTATGGCTCTACACATGAAAACAAAAAAGTTGATCTCTCAGTGCATACAATGCTTTTACAATACAAATAGCATATATTTCACTTTTACACCAAAGTACTTACTGCAAACCTAATGCAAACACCTTTGGTTAGCTTCCCACATGACTATGAGTAGGTTGAAAGTTGTTTCATGCCTCTGTTCATCAAGACAAAAAAGTTACTTTCTCAGTGCATACTAGGCTTAGGCAATACAAATAGTATACATTTCAATTTTATACCAAAGTACTCACTGCAAACCTAATGGAAACACTTTAGATTAACTTCCGACATGAGAATGAATAGGTTGAAAGTTGTTTCATGCCTCTCTTCGTCAAGACAAAAAAGTTACTTTCTCAGTGCATACTATGCTTAGACAATACAAATAGTATACATTTCAATTTTACACCAAAGTACTTACTGCAAACCTAATGAAAACACCCTAGGTTAACTTCCCAAATGATCATGAGTAGTTTGAAAGTTTTTTCATGGCTCCACACATCAACACAAAAAAGTTGTTCTCTCAGTGCATACAATGCTTAGATAATACAAATAGTATACATTTCAATTTTACTCCAAAGTACTGACTGCAAACCTAATGGAAACACTTTTGGTTAGCTTCCCACATGAGTATGAGTAGGTTGAAAGTTGTTTCATGCCTCTGTTCATCAAGACAAAAAAGCTACTTTCTCAGTGCATACTAGGCTTAGACAATACAAATAGTATACATTTCAATTTTACACCAAAGTACTTACTGCAAACCGAATGGAAACAGCTTAGGTTAACTTCTCAAATGATTATGAGTACTTTGAAAGTTTTTTCATGGCTCCATACATCAACACAAAAAAGTTGTTATCTCAGTGCAGACAATGCTTAGATAATACAAATAGTGTACATTTCAATTTTACACCAAAGTTCTTCCTGAAAACCTAATGGAAACACCTTAGGTTAACTTCCCACATGAGTATGAGTAGGCTGAAAGTTGTTTCATGCCTCTGTTCATCAAGACAAAAAAGTTACTTTCTCAGTGCATACTATGCTTAGACAATACAAATAGTATACATTTCAATTTTAAACCAAAGTACTTACTGCAAACCTAATGGAAACACCTTAGATTAACATCCCAAATGATTATGAGTAGTTTGGAAGTTTTTTCATGGCTCCATACATCAACACAAAAAAGTTGTTATCTCAGTGCATACAATGCATAGATAATACAAATAGTATACATTTCAATTTTACACCAAAGTACTTACTGCAAACCTAATGGAAACACCCTAGGTTAACTTCCCAAATGATCATGAGTAGTTTGAAAGTTTTTTCATGGCTCCACACATCAACACAAAAAAGTTGTTATCTCAGTGCATACAATGCTTAGATAATACAAATAGTATACATTTCAATTTTACACCAAAGTACTTACTGCAAACCTAATGGAAACACCCTAGGTTAACTTCCCAAATGATCATGAGTAGTTTGAAAGTTTTTTCATGGCTCCACACATCAACACAAAAAAGTTGTTATCTCAGTGCATACAATGCTTAGATAATACAAATAGTATACATTTCAATTTTACACCAAAGTACTTACTGCAAACCTAATGGAAACACCTTTGGTTAACTTCCCACATGAGTATGAGTAGCTTGAAAGTTGTTTCATGCCTCTGTTCATCAAGACAAAAAAGTTACTTTCTCAGTGCATACTATGCTTAGACAGTACAAATAGTATACATTTCAATTTTACACCAAAGTACTTACTGCAAACCTAATGGAAACACCTTAGATTAACATCCCACATGAAAATGAATAGGTTGAAAGGTGTTTCATGCCTCTCTTCGTCAAGACAAAAAAGTTACTTTCTAAGTGCATACTATGCTTAGACAATACAAATAGTATACATTTCAATTTTACACCAAAGTACTTACTGCAAACCTAATGGAAACACCTTAGGTTAACTTCCCAAATGATTATGAGTAGTTTGGAAGTTTTTTCATGGCTCCATACATCAACACAAAAAAGTTGTTATCTCAGTGCATACAATGCTTAGATAATACAAATAGTATACATTTCAAATTAACACCAAAGTACTTACTGCAAACCTAATGGAAACACCCTAGGTTAACTTCCCAAATGAGTATGAGTAGTTTGAAAGTTTTTTCATGGCTCCACACATCAACACAAAAAAGTTGTTATCTCAGTGCATACAATGCATAGATAATACAAATAGTATACATTTCAATTTTACACCAAAGTACTTACTGCAAACCTAATGGAAACACCCTAGGTTAACTTCCCAAATGATCATGAGTAGTTTGAAAGTTTTTTCATGGCTCCACACATCAACACAAAAAAGTTGTTATCTCAGTGCATACAATGCTTAGATAATACAAATAGTATACATTTCAATTTTACACCAAAGTACTTACTGCAAACCTAATGGAAACACCTTTGGTTAACTTCCCACATGAGTATGAGTAGGTTGAAAGTTTTTTCATGGCTCCACACATCAACACAAAAAAGTTGGTATCTCAGTGCATACAATGCTTAAATAATACAAATAGTATACATTTCAGTTTTACACCAAAGTACTGACTGCAAACCTAATGGAAACACCCTAGGTTAACTTCCCAAATAATCATGAGTAGTTTGAAAGTTTGTTCATGGCTCCACACATCAACACAAAAAAGTTGTTTTCTCAGGGCATACAATGGTTAGATAATACAAATAGTATACATTTCAATTTTACACCAAAGTACTTACTGCAAACCTAATGGAAACACTTTAGGTTAACTTCCCACATGAGAATGAATAGGTTGAAAGTTGTTTCATGCCTCTCTTCGTCAAGACAAAAAAGTTACTTTCTCAGTGCATACTAGGCTTAGGCAATACAAATAGTACACATTTCAATTTTACACCAAAGTACTCACTGCAAACCTAATGGAAACAGCTTAAGTTAACTTCCCACATGATTATGAATAGTTTGCAAGTTCTTTCATGGGTCTACACATCAACACAAAAATGTTGTTAACTCAGGGCATACAATGATTAGTTAATATAAATAGTATACATTTCAATCTTACACCAAAGTACTTACTGCAAACCTAATGGAAACACCTTAGGTTAACTTCCCACATGATTCTGAGATGTCTGAAAGTTGCTTCAAACCTGTGCACATAAAGACAAAAAAGTTGATCTCTCTGTGCATACAATGCTTAGATAATACAAATAGTATACATTTCAATTTTACACCAAAGTACTTACTGCAAACCTAATGGAAACACCTTAGGTTTTCTTCCCACACGTTTCTGAGTTGTTTGAAAGTTGTATTATGGCTCTACACATGAAAACAAAAAAGTTGATCTCTCAGTGCATACAATGCTTTTACAATACAAATAGCATATATTTCACTTTTACACCAAAGTACTTACTGCAAACCTAATGCAAACACCTTTGGTTAGCTTCCCACATGACTATGAGTAGGTTGAAAGTTGTTTCATGCCTCTGTTCATCAAGACAAAAAAGTTACTTTCTCAGTGCATACTAGGCTTAGGCAATACAAATAGTATACATTTCAATTTTATACCAAAGTACTCACTGCAAACCTAATGGAAACACTTTAGATTAACTTCCGACATGAGAATGAATAGGTTGAAAGTTGTTTCATGCCTCTCTTCGTCAAGACAAAAAAGTTACTTTCTCAGTGCATACTATGCTTAGACAATACAAATAGTATACATTTCAATTTTACACCAAAGTACTTACTGCAAAACTAATGAAAACACCCTAGGTTAACTTCCCAAATGATCATGAGTAGTTTGAAAGTTTTTTCATGGCTCCACACATCAACACAAAAAAGTTGTTCTCTCAGTGCATACAATGCTTAGATAATACAAATAGTATACATTTCAATTTTACTCCAAAGTACTGACTGCAAACCTAATGGAAACACTTTTGGTTAGCTTCCCACATGAGTATGAGTAGGTTGAAAGTTGTTTCATGCCTCTGTTCATCAAGACAAAAAAGCTACTTTCTCAGTGCATACTAGGCTTAGACAATACAAATAGTATACATTTCAATTTTACACCAAAGTACTTACTGCAAACCGAATGGAAACAGCTTAGGTTAACTTCTCAAATGATTATGAGTACTTTGAAAGTTTTTTCATGGCTCCATACATCAACACAAAAAAGTTGTTATCTCAGTGCAGACAATGCTTAGATAATACAAATAGTGTACATTTCAATTTTACACCAAAGTTCTTCCTGAAAACCTAATGGAAACACCTTAGGTTAACTTCCCACATGAGTATGAGTAGGCTGAAAGTTGTTTCATGCCTCTGTTCATCAAGACAAAAAAGTTACTTTCTCAGTGCATACTATGCTTAGACAATACAAATAGTATACAGTTCAATTTTACACCAAAGTACTTACTGCAAACCTAATGGAAACACCTTAGATTAACATCCCAAATGATTATGAGTAGTTTGGAAGTTTTTTCATGGCTCCATACATCAACACAAAAAAGTTGTTATCTCAGTGCATACAATGCTTAGATAATACAAATAGTATACATTTCAATTTTACACCAAAGTACTTACTGCAAACCTAATGGAAACACCTTAGGTTAACTTCCCACACGTTTCTGAGTTGTTTGAAAGTTGTATTATGGCTCGACACATGAAAACAAAAAAGTTGATCTCTCAGTGCATACAATGCTTTTACAATACAAATAGCATACATTTCACTTTTACACCAAAGAACTTACTGCAAACCTAATGCAAACACCTTAGGTTAGCTTCCCACATGACTATGAGTAGGTTGAAAGTTGTTTCATGCCTCTGTTCATCAAGACAAAAAAGTTACTTTCTCAGTGCATACTAGCCTTAGGCAATACAAATAGTATACATTTCAATTTTACACCAAAGTACTCACTGCAAACCTAATGGAAACACCCTAGGTTAACTTCCCAAATGATCATGAGTAGTTTGAAAGTTTTTTCATGGCTCCACACATCAACACAAAAAAGTTGTTATCTCAGTGCATACAATGCATAGATAATACAAATAGTATACATTTCAATTTTACACCAAAGTACTTACTGCAAACCTAATGGAAACACCCTAGGTTAACTTCCCAAATGATCATGAGTAGTTTGAAAGTTTTTTCATGGCTCCACACATCAACACAAAAAAGTTGTTATCTCAGTGCATACAATGCTTAGATAATACAAATAGTATACATTTCAATTTTACACCAAAGTACTTACTGCAAACCTAATGGAAACACCCTAGGTTAACTTCCCAAATGATCATGAGTAGTTTGAAAGTTTTTTCATGGCTCCACACATCAACACAAAAAAGTTGTTATCTCAGTGCATACAATGCTTAGATAATACAAATAGTATACATTTCAATTTTACACCAAAGTACTTACTGCAAACCTAATGGAAACACCTTTGGTTAACTTCCCACATGAGTATGAGTAGGTTGAAAGTTGTTTCATGCCTCTGTTCATCAAGACAAAAAAGTTACTTTCTCAGTGCATACTATGCTTAGACAGTACAAATAGTATACATTTCAATTTTACACCAAAGTACTTACTGCAAACCTAATGGAAACACCTTAGATTAACATCCCACATGAAAATGAATAGGTTGAAAGGTGTTTCATGCCTCTCTTCGTCAAGACAAAAAAGTTACTTTCTAAGTGCATACTATGCTTAGACAATACAAATAGTATACATTTCAATTTTACACCAAAGTACTTACTGCAAACCTAATGGAAACACCTTAGGTTAACTTCCCAAATGATTATGAGTAGTTTGGAAGTTTTTTCATGGCTCCATACATCAACACAAAAAAGTTGTTATCTCAGTGCATACAATGCTTAGATAATACAAATAGTATACATTTCAAATTAACACCAAAGTACTTACTGCAAACCTAATGGAAACACCCTAGGTTAACTTCCCAAATGAGTATGAGTAGTTTGAAAGTTTTTTCATGGCTCCACACATCAACACAAAAAAGTTGTTATCTCAGTGCATACAATGCATAGATAATACAAATAGTATACATTTCAATTTTACACCAAAGTACTTACTGCAAACCTAATGGAAACACCCTAGGTTAACTTCCCAAATGATCATGAGTAGTTTGAAAGTTTTTTCATGGCTCCACACATCAACACAAAAAAGTTGTTATCTCAGTGCATACAATGCTTAGATAATACAAATAGAATACATTTCAATTTAACACCAAAGTACTTACTGCAAACCTAATGGAAACACCTTAGGTTAACTTCCCAAATGAGTATGAGTAGTTTGAAAGTTTTTTCATGGCTCCACACATCAACACAAAAAAGTTGTTATCTCAGTGCATACAATGCATAGATAATACAAATAGTATACATTTCAATTTTACACCAAAGTACTTACTGCAAACCTAATGGAAACACCTTTGGTTAACTTCCCACATGAGTATGAGTAGGTTGAAAGTTGTTTCATGCCTCTGTTCATCAAGACAAAAAAGTTACTTTCTCAGTGCATACTATGCTTAGACAGTACAAATAGTATACATTTCAATTTTACACCAAAGTACTTACTGCAAACCTAATGGAAACACCTTAGATTAACATCCCAGATGATTATGAGTAGTTTGGAAGTTTTTTCATGGCTCCATACATCAACACAAAAAAGTTGTTATCTCAGTGCATACAATGCTTAGATAATACAAATAGTATACATTTCAATTTTACACCAAAGTACTTACTGCAAACCTAATGGAAACACCCTAGGTTAACTTCCCAAATGATCATGAGTAGTTTGAAAGTTTTTTCATGGCTCCACACATCAACACAAAAAAGTTGTTATCTCAGTGCATACAATGCTTAGATAATACAAATAGCATACATTTCAATTTTACACCAAAGTGCTTACTGCAAACCTAATGGAAACACCCTAGGTTAACTTCCCAAATGATCATGAGTAGTTTGAAAGTTTTTTCATGGCTCCACACATCAACACAAAAAAGTTGTTATCTCAGTGCATACAATGCTTAGATAATACAAATAGTATACATTTCAATTTTACACCAAAGTACTTACTGCAAACCTAATGGAAACACCTTTGGTTAACTTCCCACATGAGTATGAGTAGGTTGAAAGTTGTTTCATGCCTCTGTTCATCAAGACAAAAAAGTTACTTTCTCAGTGCATACTATGCTTAGACAGTACAAATAGTATACATTTCAATTTTACACCAAAGTACTTACTGCAAACCTAATGGAAACACCTTAGGTTAACTTCCCAAATGAATATGAGTAGTTTGAAAGTTTTTTCATGGCTCCACACATCAACACAAAAAAGTTGGTATCTCAGTGCATACAATGCTTAGATAATACAAATAGTATACATTTCAATTTTACACCAAAGTACTGACTGCAAACCTAATGGAAACACCCTAGGTTAACTTCCCAAATAATCATGAGTAGTTTGAAAGTTTTTTCATGGCTCCACACATCAACACAAAAAAGTTGTTATCTCAGGGCATACAATGGTTAGATAATACAAATAGTATACATTTCAATTTTACACCAAAGTACTTACTGCAAACCTAATGGAAACACTTTAGGTTAACTTCCCACATGAGAATGAATAGGTTGAAAGTTCATTCATGCCTCTCTTCGTCAAGACAAAAAAGTTACTTTCTCAGTGCATACTATGCTTAGATAATACAAATAGTATACATTTCAATTTTACACCAAAGTACTGATTGCAAACCTAATGGAAACACCCTAGGTTAACTTCCCAAATGATCATGAGTAGTTTGAAAGTTTTTTCATGGCTCCACACATCAACACAAAAAAGTTGTTATCTCAGTGCATACAATGCTTAGATAATACAAATAGTATACATTTCAATTTTACTCCAAAGTACTTACTGCAAACGCAATGGAAACACTTTTGGTCAGCTTCCCACATGAGTATGAGTAGGTTGAAAGTTGTTTCATGCCTCTGTTCATCAAGACAAAAAAGTTACTTTCTCAGTGCATACTATGCTTAGACAATACAAATAGTATACATTTCACTTTTACACCAAAGAACTTACTGCAAACCTAATGCAAACACCTTTGGTTAGCTTCCCACATGACTATGAGTAGGTTGAAAGTTGTTTCATGCCTCTGTTCATCAAGACAAAAAAGTTACTTTCTCAGTGCATACTTGCCTTAGGCAATACAAATAGTATACATTTCAATTTTACACCAAAGTACTCACTGCAAACCTAATGGAAGCACTTTAGATTAACATCCCACATGAAAATGAATAGGTTGAAAGTTGTTTCATGCCTCTGTTCATCAAGACAAAAAAGTTACTTTCTCAGTGCATACTATGCTTAGACAATACAAATAGTATACATTTCAATTTTACACTAAAGTACTTGCTGCAAACCTAATGGAAACACCTTAGGTTAACTTCCCAAATGATTATGAGTAGTTTGGAAGTTTTTTCATGGCTCCATACATCAACACAAAAAAGTTGTTATCTCAGTGCATACAATGCTTAGATAATACAAATAGAATACATTTCAATTTAACACCAAAATACTTACTGCAAACCTAATGGAAACACCTTAGGTTAATTTCCCAAATGAGTATGAGTAGTTTGAAAGTTTTTTCATGGCTCCACACATCAACACAAAAAAGTTGTTATCTCAGTGCATACAATGCATAGATAATACAAATAGTATACATTTCAATTTTACACCAAAGTACTTACTGCAAACCTAATGGAAACACCTTTGGTTAACTTCCCACATGAGTATGAGTAGGTTGAAAGTTGTTTCATGCCTCTGTTCATCAAGACAAAAAAGTTACTTTCTCAGTGCATACTATGCTTAGACAGTACAAATAGTATACATTTCAATTTTACACCAAAGTACTTACTGCAAACCTAATGGAAACACCTTAGATTAACATCCCAAATGATTATGAGTAGTTTGGAAGTTTTTTCATGGCTCCATACATCAACACAAAAAAGTTGTTATCTCAGTGCATACAATGCTTAGATAATACAAATAGTATACATTTCAATTTTACACCAAAGTACTTACTGCAAACCTAATGGAAACACCTTAGGTTAACTTCCCACACGTTTCTGAGTTGTTTGAAAGTTGTATTATGGCTCTACACATGAAAACAAAAAAGTTGATCTCTCAGTGCATAGAATGCTTTTACAATACAAATAGCATACATTTCACTTTTACACCAAAGAACTTACTGCAAACCTAATGCAAACACCTTTGGTTAGCTTCCCACATGACTATGAGTAGGTTGAAAGTTGTTTCATGCCTCTGTTCATCAAGACAAAAAAGTTACTTTCTCAGTGCATACTAGGCTTAGGCAATACAAATAGTATACATTTCAATTTTACACCAAAGTACTCACTGCAAACCTAATGGAAACACTTTAGATTAACATCCCACATGAAAATGAATAGGTTGAAAGTTGTTTCATGCCTCTCTTCGTCAAGACAAAAAAGTTACTTTCTAAGTGCATACTATGCTTAGACAATACAAATAGTATACATTTCAATTTTACACCAAAGTACTTACTGCAAACCTAATGGAAACACCTTAGGTTAACTTCCCAAATGATTATGAGTAGTTTGAAAGCTTTTTCATGGCTCCACACATCAACACAAAAAAGTTGTTATCTCAGTGCATACAATGCTTAGATAATACAAATAGTATACATTTCAATTTCACACCAAAGTACTGATTGCAAACCTAATGGAAACACCCTAGGTTAACTTCCCAAATGATCATGAGTAGTTTGAAAGTTTTTTCATGGCTCCACACATCAACACAAAAAAGTTGTTATCTCAGTGCATACAATGCTTAGATAATACAAATAGTATACAATTCAATTTTACACCAAAGTGCTGACTGCAAACCTAATGGAAACACCCTAGGTTAACTTCCCAAATAATGATGAGTAGTTTGAAAGTTTTTTCATGGCTCCACACATCAACACAAAAAAGTTGTTATCTCAGTGCATACAATGCTTAGATAATACAAATAGTATACATTTCAATTTTACACCAAAGTTCTTCCTGAAAACCTAATGGAAACACCTTAGGTTAACTTCCCACATGAGCATGAGTAGGTTGAAAGTTTTTTCATGCCTCTGTTCATCAAGACAAAAAAGTTACTTTCTCAGTGCATACTATGCTTAGACAGTACAAATAGTATACATTTCAATTTTACACCAAAGTACTTACTGCAAACCTAATGGAAACACCTTAGGTTAACTTCCCAAATGAATATGAGTAGTTTGAAAGTTTTTTCATGGCTCCACACATCAACACAAAAAAGTTGGTATCTCAGTGCATACAATGCTTAGATAATACAAATAGTATACATTTCAATTTAACACCAAAGTACTTACTGCAAACCTAATGGAAACACCTTAGGTTAACTTCCCAAATGAGTATGAGTAGTTTGAAAGTTTTTTCATGGCTCCACACATCAACACAAAAAAGTTGTTATCTCAGTGCATACAATGCATAGATAATACAAATAGTATACATTTCAATTTTACACCAAAGTACTTACTGCAAACCTAATGGAAACACCCTAGGTTAACTTCCCAAATGATCATGAGTAGTTTTAAAGTTTTTTCATGGCTCCACACATCAACACAAAAAAGTTGTTATCTCAGTGCATACAATGCTTAGATAATACAAATAGTATACATTTCAATTTTACACCAAAGTACTTACTGCAAACCTAATGGAAACACCCTAGGTTAACTTCCCAAATGATCATGAGTAGTTTGAAAGTTTTTTCATGGCTCCACACATCAACACAAAAAAGTTGTTATCTCAGTGCATACAAGGCTTAGATAATACAAATAGTATACATTTCAATTTTACACCAAAGTACTTACTGCAAACCTAATGGAAACACCTTTGGTTAACTTCCCACATGAGTATGAGTAGGTTGAAAGTTGTTTCATGCCTCTGTTCATCAAGACAAAAAAGTTACTTTCTCAGTGCATACTATGCTTAGACAGTACAAATAGTATACATTTCAATTTTACACCAAAGTACTTACTGCAAACCTAATGGAAACACCCTAGGTTAACTTCCCAAATAATCATGAGTAGTTTGAAAGTTTTTTCATGGCTCCACACATCAACACAAAAAAGTTGTTATCTCAGTGCATACAATGCTTAGATAATACAAATAGTATACATTTCAATTTTACAACAAAGTACTTATTGCAAACCTAATGGAAACACCTTTGGTTAACCTCCCACATGAGTATGAGTAGGTTGAAAGTTGTTTCATGCCTCTGTTCATCAAGACAAAAAAGTTACTTTCTCAGTGCATACTAGGCTTAGGCAATACAAATAGTATACATTTCAATTTAACACCAAAGTACTCACTGCAAACCTAATGGAAACACCTTAAGTTAACTTCCCACATGATTATGAATAGTTTGAAAGTTCTTTCATGGCTCTACACATCAACACAAAAATGTTGTTAACTCAGGGCATACAATGATTAGTTAATATAAATAGTATACATTTCAATTTTACACCAAAGTACTTACTGCAAACCTAATGGAAACACCTTAGCTTAACTTCCCACATGATTCTGAGATGTCTGAAAGTTGCTTCAAACCTGTGCACATAAAGACAAAAAAGTTGATCTCTCTGTGCATACAATGCTTAGACAATACAAATAGTATACATTTCAATCTTACACCAAAGTACTTACTGCAAACCTAATGGAAACACCTTTGGTTACCTTCCCACATGTTTCTGAGTTGTTTGAAAGTTGTATTATGGCTCTACACATGAAAACAAAATAGTTGTTATCTCAGAGCATACAATGCTTTTACAATGCAAATAGCATCCATTTCACTTTTACACCAAAGTACTTACTGCAAACCTAATGCAAACACCTTTGGTTAGCTTCCCACATGACTATGAGTAGGTTGAAAGTTGTTTCATGCCTCTGTTCAAGACAAAAAAGTTACTTTCTCAGTGCATACTAGGCTTAGGCAATACAAATAGTATAAATTTCAATTTTACACCAAAGTACTCACTGCAAACCTAATGGAAACACTTTAGATTATCTTTCCACATGAGACTGAATAGGTTGAAAGTTGTTTCATGCCTCTCTTCGTCAAGACAAAAAAGTTAGTTTCTCAGTGCAAACTATGCTTAGACAATACAAATAGTATACATTTCAATTTTACACCAAAGTACTTACTGCAAACCTAATGGAAACACTTAGGTTAACTTCCCAAATGATCATGAGTAGTTTGAAAGTTTTTTCATGGCTCCACACATCAACACAAAAAAGTTGTTATCTCAGTGCATACAATGCTTAGATAATACAAATAGTATACATTTCAATTTTACACCAAAGTACTGTCTGCAAACCTAATGGAAACACCTTAGGTTAACTTCCCACACGTTTCTGAGTTGTTTGAAATTTGTATTATGGCTCTACACATGAAAACAAAAAAGTTGATCTCTCAGTGCATACAATGCTTTTACAATACAAATAGCATACATTTCACTTTTACACCAAAGAACTTACTGCAAACCTAATGCAAACACCTTTGGTTAGCTTCCCACATGACTATGAGTAGGTTGAAAGTTGTTTCATGCCTCTGTTCATCAAGACAAAAAAGTTACTTTCTCAGTGCATACTAGGCTTAGGCAATACAAATAGTATACATTTCAATTTTACACCAAAGTACTCACTGCAAACCTAATGGAAACACTTTAGATTAACATCCCACATGAAAATGAATAGGTTGAAAGTTGTTTCATGCCTCTGTTCATCAAGACAAAAAAGTTACTTTCTCAGTGCATACTATGCATAGACAATACAAATAGTATACATTTCAATTTTACACTAAACTACTTACTGCAAACCTAATGGAAACACCTTAGGTTAACTTCCCAAATGATTATGAGTAGTTTGGAAGTTTTTTCATGGCTCCATACATCAACACAAAAAAGTTGTTATCTCAGTGCATACAATGCTTAGATAATACAAATAGAATACATTTCAATTTAACACCAAAGTACTTACTGCAAACCTAATGGAAACACCTTAGGTTAACTTCCCAAATGAGTATGAGTAGTTTGAAAGTTTTTTCATGGCTCCACACATCAACACAAAAAAGTTGTTATCTCAGTGCATACAATGCATAGATAATACAAATAGTATACATTTCAATTTTACACCAAAGTACTTACTGCAAACCTAATGGAAACACCTTTGGTTAACTTCCCACATGAGTATGAGTAGGTTGAAAGTTGTTTCATGCCTCTGTTCATCAAGACAAAAAAGTTACTTTCTCAGTGCATACTATGCTTAGACAGTACAAATAGTATACATTTCAATTTTACACCAAAGTACTTACTGCAAACCTAATGGAAACACCTTAGATTAACATCCCAAATGATTATGAGTAGTTTGGAAGTTTTTTCATGGCTCCATACATCAACACAAAAAAGTTGTTATCTCAGTGCATACAATGCTTAGATAATACAAATAGTATACATTTCAATTTTACACCAAAGTACTTCCTGCAAACCTAATGGAAACACCCTAGGTTAACTTCCCAAATGATCATGAGTAGTTTGAAAGTTTTTTCATGGCTCCACACATCAACACAAAAAAGTTGTTATCTCAGTGCATACAATGCTTAGATAATACAAATAGCATACATTTCAATTTTACACCAAAGTGCTTACTGCAAACCTAATGGAAACACCCTAGGTTAACTTCCCAAATGATCATGAGTAGTTTGAAAGTTTTTTCATGGCTCCACACATCAACACAAAAAAGTTGTTATCTCAGTGCATACAATGCTTAGATAATACAAATAGTATACATTTCAATTTTACACCAAAGTACTTACTGCAAACCTAATGGAAACACCTTTGGTTAACTTCCCACATGAGTATGAGTAGGTTGAAAGTTGTTTCATGCCTCTGTTCATCAAGACAAAAAAGTTACTTTCTCAGTGCATACTATGCTTAGACAGTACAAATAGTATACATTTCAATTTTACACCAAAGTACTTACTGCAAACCTAATGGAAACACCTTAGGTTAACTTCCCAAATGAATATGAGTAGTTTGAAAGTTTTTTCATGGCTCCACACATCAACACAAAAAAGTTGGTATCTCAGTGCATACAATGCTTAGATAATACAAATAGTATACATTTCAATTTTACACCAAAGTACTGACTGCAAACCTAATGGAAACACCCTAGGTTAACTTCCCAAATAATCATGAGTAGTTTGAAAGTTTTTTCATGGCTCCACACATCAACACAAAAAAAGTTGTTATCTCAGGGCATACAATGGTTAGATAATACAAATAGTATACATTTCAATTTTACACCAAAGTACTTACTGCAAACCTAATGGAAACACTTTAGGTTAACTTCCCACATGAGAATGAATAGGTTGAAAGTTCTTTCATGCCTCTCTTCGTCAAGACAAAAAAGTTACTTTCTCAGTGCATACTATGCTTAGATAATACAAATAGTATACATTTCAATTTTACACCAAAGTACTGATTGCAAACCTCATGGAAACACCCTAGGTTAACTTCCCAAATGATCATGAGTAGTTTGAAAGTTTTTTCATGGCTCCACACATCAACACAAAAAAGTTGTTATCTCAGTGCATACAATGCTTAGATAATACAAATAGTATACATTTCAATTTTACTCCAAAGTACTTACTGCAAACGCTATGGAAACACTTTTGGTCAGCTTCCCACATGAGTATGAGTAGGTTGAAAGTTGTTTCATGCCTCTGTTCATCAAGACAAAAAAGTTACTTTCTCAGTGCATACTATGCTTAGACAATAAAAATAGTATACATTTCACTTTTACACCAAAGAACTTACTGCAAACCTAATGCAAACACCTTTGGTTAGCTTCCCACATGACTATGAGTAGGTTGAAAGTTGTTTCATGCCTCTGTTCATCAAGACAAAAAAGTTACTTTCTCAGTGCATACTTGCCTTAGGCAATACAAATAGTATACATTTCAATTTTACACCAAAGTACTCACTGCAAACCTAATGGAAGCACTTTAGATTAACATCCCACATGAAAATGAATAGGTTGAAAGTTGTTTCATGCCTCTGTTCATCAAGACAAAAAAGTTACTTTCTCAGTGCATACTATGCTTAGACAATACAAATAGTATACATTTCAATTTTACACTAAAGTACTTGCTGCAAACCTAATGGAAACACCTTAGGTTAACTTCCCAAATGATTATGAGTAGTTTGGAAGTTTTTTCATGGCTCCATACATCAACACAAAAAAGTTGTTATCTCAGTGCATACAATGCTTAGATAATACAAATAGAATACATTTCAATTTAACACCAAAATACTTACTGCAAACCTAATGGAAACACCTTAGGTTAATTTCCCAAATGAGTATGAGTAGTTTGAAAGTTTTTTCATGGCTCCACACATCAACACAAAAAAGTTGTTATCTCAGTGCATACAATGCATAGATAATACAAATAGTATACATTTCAATTTTACACCAAAGTACTTACTGCAAACCTAATGGAAACACCTTTGGTTAACTTCCCACATGAGTATGAGTAGGTTGAAAGTTGTTTCATGCCTCTGTTCATCAAGACAAAAAAGTTACTTTCTCAGTGCATACTATGCTTAGACAGTACAAATAGTATACATTTCAATTTTACACCAAAGTACTTACTGCAAACCTAATGGAAACACCTTAGATTAACATCCCAAATGATTATGAGTAGTTTGGAAGTTTTTTCATGGCTCCATACATCAACACAAAAAAGTTGTTATCTCAGTGCATACAATGCTTAGATAATACAAATAGTATACATTTCAATTTTACACCAAAGTACTTACTGCAAACCTAATGGAAACACCCTAGGTTAACTTCCCAAATGATCATGAGTAGTTTGAAAGTTTTTTCATGGCTCCACACATCAACACAAAAAAGTTGTTATCTCAGTGCATACAAGGCTTAGATAATACAAATAGTATACATTTCAATTTTACACCAAAGTACTTACTGCAAACCTAATGGAAACACCTTTGGTTAACTTCCCACATGAGTATGAGTAGGTTGAAAGTTGTTTCATGCCTCTGTTCATCAAGACAAAAAAGTTACTTTCTCAGTGCATACTATGCTTAGACAGTACAAATAGTATACATTTCAATTTTACACCAAAGTACTTACTGCAAACCTAATGGAAACACCCTAGGTTAACTTCCCAAATAATCATGAGTAGTTTGAAAGTATTTTCATGGCTCCACACATCAACACAAAAAAGTTGTTATCTCAGGGCATACAATGGTTAGATAATACAAATAGAATACATTTCAATTTTACACCAAAGTACTTACTGCAAACCTAACGGAAACACTTTAGGTTAACTTCCCACATGAGAATGAATAGGTTGAAAGTTGTTTCATGCCTCTCTTCGTCAAGACAAAAAAGTTACTTTCTCAGTGCATACTATGCTTAGACAATACAAATAGTATACATTTCAATTTTACACCAAAGTACTTACTGCAAACCTAATGGAAACACCTTAGGTTAACTTTCCAAATGATTATGAGTAGTTTGAAAGTTTTTTCATGGCTCCACACATCAACACAAAAAAGTTGTTATCTCAGTGCATACAATGCTTAGATAATACAAATAGTATACATTTCAATTTTACAACAAAGTACTTATTGCAAACCTAATGGAAACACCTTTGGTTAACCTCCCACATGAGTATGAGTAGGTTGAAAGTTGTTTCATGCCTCTGTTCATCAAGACAAAAAAGTTACTTTCTCAGTGCATACTAGGCTTAGGCAATACAAATAGTATACATTTCAATTTAACACCAAAGTACTCACTGCAAACCTAATGGAAACACCTTAAGTTAACTTCCCACATGATTATGAATAGTTTGAAAGTTCTTTCATGGCTCTACACATCAACACAAAAATGTTGTTAACTCAGGGCATACAATGATTAGTTAATATAAATAGTATACATTTCAATTTTACACCAAAGTACTTACTGCAAACCTAATGGAAACACCTTAGCTTAACTTCCCACATGATTCTGAGATGTCTGAAAGTTGCTTCAAACCTGTGCACATAAAGACAAAAAAGTTGATCTCTCTGTGCATACAATGCTTAGACAATACAAATAGTATACATTTCAATTTTACACCAAAGTACTTACTGCAAACCTAATGGAAACACCTTTGGTTACCTTCCCACATGTTTCTGAGTTGTTTGAAAGTTGTATTATGGCTCTACACATGAAAACAAAATAGTTGTTATCTCAGAGCATACAATGCTTTTACAATACAAATAGCATCCATTTCACTTTTACACCAAAGTACTTACTGCAAACCTAATGCAAACACCTTTGGTTAGCTTCCCACATGACTATGAGTAGGTTGAAAGTTGTTTCATGCCTCTGTTCAAGACAAAAAAGTTACTTTCTCAGTGCATACTAGGCTTAGGCAATACAAATAGTATAAATTTCAATTTTACACCAAAGTACTCACTGCAAACCTAATGGAAACACTTTAGATTATCTTTCCACATGAGACTGAATAGGTTGAAAGTTGTTTCATGCCTCTCTTCGTCAAGACAAAAAAGTTAGTTTCTCAGTGCAAACTATGCTTAGACAATACAAATAGTATACATTTCAATTTTACACCAAAGTACTTACTGCAAACCTAATGGAAACACTTAGGTTAACTTCCCAAATGATCATGAGTAGTTTGAAAGTTTTTTCATGGCTCCACACATCAACACAAAAATGTTGTTATCTCAGTGCATACAATGCTTAGATAATACAAATAGTATACATTTCAATTTTACACCAAAGTACTGTCTGCAAACCTAATGGAAACACCTTAGGTTAACTTCCCACACGTTTCTGAGTTGTTTGAAATTTGTATTATGGCTCTACACAAGAAAACAAAAAAGTTGATCTCTCAGTGCATACAATGCTTTTACAATACAAATAGCATACATTTCACTTTTACACCAAAGAACTTACTGCAAACCTAATGCAAACACCTTTGGTTAGCTTCCCACATGACTATGAGTAGGTTGAAAGTTGTTTCATGCCTCTGTTCATCAAGACAAAAAAGTTACTTTCTCAGTGCATACTAGGCTTAGGCAATACAAATAGTATACATTTCAATTTTACACCAAAGTACTCACTGCAAACCTAATGGAAACACTTTAGATTAACATCCCACATGAAAATGAATAGGTTGAAAGTTGTTTCATGCCTCTGTTCATCAAGACAAAAAAGTTACTTTCTCAGTGCATACTATGCATAGACAATACAAATAGTATACATTTCAATTTTACACTAAACTACTTACTGCAAACCTAATGGAAACACCTTAGGTTAACTTCCCAAATGATTATGAGTAGTTTGGAAGTTTTTTCATGGCTCCATACATCAACACAAAAAAGTTGTTATCTCAGTGCATACAATGCTTAGATAATACAAATAGAATACATTTCAATTTAACACCAAAGTACTTACTGCAAACCTAATGGAAACACCATAGGTTAACTTCCCAAATGAGTATGAGTAGTTTGAAAGTTTTTTCATGGCTCCACACATCAACACAAAAAAGTTGTTATCTCAGTGCATACAATGCATAGATAATACAAATAGTATACATTTCAATTTTACACCAAAGTACTTACTGCAAACCTAATGGAAACACCCTAGGTTAACTTCCCAAATGATCATGAGTAGTTTGAAAGTTTTTTCATGGCTCCACACATCAACACAAAAAAGTTGTTATCTCAGTGCATACAAGGCTTAGATAATACAAATAGTATACATTTCAATTTTACACCAAAGTACTTACTGCAAACCTAATGGAAACACCTTTGGTTAACTTCCCACATGAGTATGAGTAGGTTGAAAGTTGTTTCATGCCTCTGTTCATCAAGACAAAAAAGTTACTTTCTCAGTGCATACTATGCTTAGACAGTACAAATAGTATACATTTCAATTTTACACCAAAGTACTTACTGCAAACCTAATGGAAACACCCTAGGTTAACTTCCCAAATAATCATGAGTAGTTTGAAAGTTTTTTCATGGCTCCACACATCAACACAAAAAAGTTGTTATCTCAGGGCATACAATGGTTAGATAATACAAATAGTATACATTTCAATTTTACACCAAAGTACTTACTGCAAACCTAACGGAAACACTTTAGGTTAACTTCCCACATGAGAATGAATAGGTTGAAAGTTGTTTCATGCCTCTCTTCGTCAAGACAAAAAAGTTACTTTCTCAGTGCATACTATGCTTAGACAATACAAATAGTATACATTTCAATTTTACACCAAAGTACTTACTGCAAACCTAATGGAAACACCTTAGGTTAACTTTCCAAATGATTATGAGTAGTTTGAAAGTTTTTTCATGGCTCCACACATCAACACAAAAAAGTTGTTATCTCAGTGCATACAATGCTTAGATAATACAAATAGTATACATTTCAATTTTACAACAAAGTACTTATTGCAAACCTAATGGAAACAACTTTGGTTAACCTCCCACATGAGTATGAGTAGGTTGAAAGTTGTTTCATGCCTCTGTTCATCAAGACAAAAAAGTTACTTTCTCAGTGCATACTAGGCTTAGGCAATACAAATAGTATACATTTCAATTTAACACCAAAGTACTCACTGCAAACCTAATGGAAACACCTTAAGTTAACTTCCCACATGATTATGAATAGTTTGAAAGTTCTTTCATGGCTCTACACATCAACACAAAAATGTTGTTAACTCAGGGCATACAATGATTAGTTAATATAAATAGTATACATTTCAATTTTACACCAAAGTACTTACTGCAAACCTAATGGAAACACCTTAGCTTAACTTCCCACATGATTCTGAGATGTCTGAAAGTTGCTTCAAACCTGTGCACATAAAGACAAAAAAGTTGATCTCTCTGTGCATACAATGCTTAGACAATACAAATAGTATACATTTCAATTTTACACCAAAGTACTTACTGCAAACCTAATGGAAACACCTTTGGTTACCTTCCCACATGTTTCTGAGTTGTTTGAAAGTTGTATTATGGCTCTACACATGAAAACAAAATAGTTGTTATCTCAGAGCATACAATGCTTTTACAATACAAATAGCATCCATTTCACTTTTACACCAAAGTACTTACTGCAAACCTAATGCAAACACCTTTGGTTAGCTTCCCACATGACTATGAGTAGGTTGAAAGTTGTTTCATGCCTCTGTTCAAGACAAAAAAGTTACTTTCTCAGTGCATACTAGGCTTAGGCAATACAAATAGTATAAATTTCAATTTTACACCAAAGTACTCACTGCAAACCTAATGGAAACACTTTAGATTATCTTTCCACATGAGACTGAATAGGTTGAAGGTTGTTTCATGCCTCTCTTCGTCAAGACAAAAAAGTTAGTTTCTCAGTGCAAACTATGCTTAGACAATACAAATAGTATACATTTCAATTTTACACCAAAGTACTTACTGCAAACCTAATGGAAACACTTAGGTTAACTTCCCAAATGATCATGAGTAGTTTGAAAGTTTTTTCATGGCTCCACACATCAACACAAAAAAGTTGTTATCTCAGTGCATACAATGCTTAGATAATACAAATAGTATACATTTCAATTTTACACCAAAGTACTGTCTGCAAACCTAATGGAAACACCTTAGGTTAACTTCCCACATGTTTCTGAGTTGTTTGAAATTTGTATTATGGCTCTACACATGAAAACAAAAAAGTTGATCTCTCAGTGCATACAATGCTTTTACAATACAAATAGCATACATTTCACTTTTACACCAGAGAACTTACTGCAAACCTAATGCAAACACCTTTGGTTAGCTTCCCACATGACTATGAGTAGGTTGAAAGTTGTTTCATGCCTCTGTTCATCAAGACAAAAAAGTTACTTTCTCAGTGCATACTAGGCTTAGGCAATACAAATAGTATACATTTCAATTTTACACCAAAGTACTCACTGCAAACCTAATGGAAACACTTTAGATTAACATCCCACATGAAAATGAATAGGTTGAAAGTTGTTTCATGCCTCTGTTCATCAAGACAAAAAAGTTACTTTCTCAGTGCATACTATGCATAGACAATACAAATAGTATACATTTCAATTTTACACTAAACTACTTACTGCAAACCTAATGGAAACACCTTAGGTTAACTTCCCAAATGATTATGAGTAGTTTGGAAGTTTTTTCATGGCTCCATACATCAACACAAAAAAGTTGTTATCTCAGTGCATACAATGCTTAGATAATACAAATAGAATACATTTCAATTTAACACCAAAGTACTTACTGCAAACCTAATGGAAACACCTTAGGTTAACTTCCCAAATGAGTATGAGTAGTTTGAAAGTTTTTTCATGGCTCCACACATCAACACAAAAAAGTTGTTATCTCAGTGCATACAATGCATAGATAATACAAATAGTATACATTTCAATTTTACACCAAAGTACTTACTGCAAACCTAATGGAAACACCTTTGGTTAACTTCCCACATGAGTATGAGTAGGTTGAAAGTTGTTTCATGCCTCTGTTCATCAAGACAAAAAAGTTACTTTCTCAGTGCATACTATGCTTAGACAGTACAAATAGTATACATTTCAATTTTACACCAAAGTACTTACTGCAAACCTAATGGAAACACCTTAGATTAACATCCCAAATGATTATGAGTAGTTTGGAAGTTTTTTCATGGCTCCATACATCAACACAAAAAAGTTGTTATCTCAGTGCATACAATGCTTAGATAATACAAATAGTATACATTTCAATTTTACACCAAAGTACTTACTGCAAACCTAATGGAAACACCCTAGGTTAACTTCCCAAATGATCATGAGTAGTTTGAAAGTTTTTTCATGGCTCCACACATCAACACAAAAAAGTTGTTATCTCAGTGCATACAATGCTTAGATAATACAAATAGCATACATTTCAATTTTACACCAAAGTGCTTACTGCAAACCTAATGGAAACACCCTAGGTTAACTTCCCAAATGATCATGAGTAGTTTGAAAGTTTTTTCATGGCTCCACACATCAACACAAAAAAGTTGTTATCTCAGTGCATACAATGCTTAGATAATACAAATAGTATACATTTCAATTTTACACCAAAGTACTTACTGCAAACCTAATGGAAACACCTTTGGTTAACTTCCCACATGAGTATGAGTAGGTTGAAAGTTGTTTCATGCCTCTGTTCATCAAGACAAAAAAGTTACTTTCTCAGTGCATACTATGCTTAGACAGTACAAATAGTATACATTTCAATTTTACACCAAAGTACTTACTGCAAACCTAATGGAAACACCTTAGGTTAACTTCCCAAATGAATATGAGTAGTTTGAAAGTTTTTTCATGGCTCCACACATCAACACAAAAAAGTTGGTATCTCAGTGCATACAATGCTTAGATAATACAAATAGTATACATTTCAATTTTACACCAAAGTACTGACTGCAAACCTAATGGAAACACCCTAGGTTAACTTCCCAAATAATCATGAGTAGTTTGAAAGTTTTTTCATGGCTCCACACATCAACACAAAAAAGTTGTTATCTCAGGGCATACAATGGTTAGATAATACAAATAGTATACATTTCAATTTTACACCAAAGTACTTACTGCAAACCTAATGGAAACACTTTAGGTTAACTTCCCACATGAGAATGAATAGGTTGAAAGTTCTTTCATGCCTCTCTTCGTCAAGACAAAAAAGTTACTTTCTCAGTGCATACTATGCTTAGATAATACAAATAGTATACATTTCAATTTTACACCAAAGTACTGATTGCAAACCTCATGGAAACACCCTAGGTTAACTTCCCAAATGATCATGAGTAGTTTGAAAGTTTTTTCATGGCTCCACACATCAACACAAAAAAGTTGTTATCTCAGTGCATACAATGCTTAGATAATACAAATAGTATACATTTCAATTTTACTCCAAAGTACTTACTGCAAACGCAATGGAAACACTTTTGGTCAGCTTCCCACATGAGTATGAGTAGGTTGAAAGTTGTTTCATGCCTCTGTTCATCAAGACAAAAAAGTTACTTTCTCAGTGCATACTATGCTTAGACAATACAAATAGTATACATTTCACTTTTACACCAAAGAACTTACTGCAAACCTAATGCAAACACCTTTGGTTAGCTTCCCACATGACTATGAGTAGGTTGAAAGTTGTTTCATGCCTCTGTTCATCAAGACAAAAAAGTTACTTTCTCAGTGCATACTTGCCTTAGGCAATACAAATAGTATACATTTCAATTTTACACCAAAGTACTCACTGCAAACCTAATGGAAGCACTTTAGATTAACATCCCACATGAAAATGAATAGGTTGAAAGTTGTTTCATGCCTCTGTTCATCAAGACAAAAAAGTTACTTTCTCAGTGCATACTATGCTTAGACAATACAAATAGTATACATTTCAATTTTACACTAAAGTACTTGCTGCAAACCTAATGGAAACACCTTAGGTTAACTTCCCAAATGATTATGAGTAGTTTGGAAGTTTTTTCATGGCTCCATACATCAACACAAAAAAGTTGTTATCTCAGTGCATACAATGCTTAGATAATACAAATAGAATACATTTCAATTTAACACCAAAATACTTACTGCAAACCTAATGGAAACACCTTAGGTTAACTTCCCAAATGATTATGAGTAGTTTGGAAGTTTTTTCATGGCTCCATACATCAACACAAAAAAGTTGTTATCTCAGTGCATACAATGCTTAGATAATACAAATAGAATACATTTCAATTTAACACCAAAGTACTTACTGCAAACCTAATGGAAACACCTTAGGTTAACTTCCCAAATGAGTATGAGTAGTTTGAAAGTTTTTTCATGGCTCCACACATCAACACAAAAAAGTTGTTATCTCAGTGCATACAATGCATAGATAATACAAATAGTATACATTTCAATTTTACACCAAAGTACTTACTGCAAACCTAATGGAAACACCTTTGGTTAACTTCCCACATGAGTATGAGTAGGTTGAAAGTTGTTTCATGCCTCTGTTCATCAAGACAAAAAAGTTACTTTCTCAGTGCATACTATGCTTAGACAGTACAAATAGTATACATTTCAATTTTACACCAAAGTACTTACTGCAAACCTAATGGAAACACCTTAGATTAACATCCCAAATGATTATGAGTAGTTTGGAAGTTTTTTCATGGCTCCATACATCAACACAAAAAAGTTGTTATCTCAGTGCATACAATGCTTAGATAATACAAATAGTATACATTTCAATTTTACACCAAAGTACTTACTGCAAACCTAATGGAAACACCCTAGGTTAACTTCCCAAATGATCATGAGTAGTTTGAAAGTTTTTTCATGGCTCCACACATCAACACAAAAAAGTTGTTATCTCAGTGCATACAATGCTTAGATAATACAAATAGCATACATTTCAATTTTACACCAAAGTGCTTACTGCAAACCTAATGGAAACACCCTAGGTTAACTTCCCAAATGATCATGAGTAGTTTGAAAGTTTTTTCATGGCTCCACACATCAACACAAAAAAGTTGTTATCTCAGTGCATACAATGCTTAGATAATACAAATAGTATACATTTCAATTTTACACCAAAGTACTTACTGCAAACCTAATGGAAACACCTTTGGTTAACTTCCCACATGAGTATGAGTAGGTTGAAAGTTGTTTCATGCCTCTGTTCATCAAGACAAAAAAGTTACTTTCTCAGTGCATACTATGCTTAGACAGTACAAATAGTATACATTTCAATTTTACACCAAAGTACTTACTGCAAACCTAATGGAAACACCTTAGGTTAACTTCCCAAATGAATATGAGTAGTTTGAAAGTTTTTTCATGGCTCCACACATCAACACAAAAAAGTTGGTATCTCAGTGCATACAATGCTTAGATAATACAAATAGTATACATTTCAATTTTACACCAAAGTACTGACTGCAAACCTAATGGAAACACCCTAGGTTAACTTCCCAAATAATCATGAGTAGTTTGAAAGTTTTTTCATGGCTCCACACATCAACACAAAAAAGTTGTTATCTCAGGGCATACAATGGTTAGATAATACAAATAGTATACATTTCAATTTTACACCAAAGTACTTACTGCAAACCTAATGGAAACACTTTAGGTTAACTTCCCACATGAGAATGAATAGGTTGAAAGTTCTTTCATGCCTCTCTTCGTCAAGACAAAAAAGTTACTTTCTCAGTGCATACTATGCTTAGATAATACAAATAGTATACATTTCAATTTTACACCAAAGTACTGATTGCAAACCTCATGGAAACACCCTAGGTTAACTTCCCAAATGATCATGAGTAGTTTGAAAGTTTTTTCATGGCTCCACACATCAACACAAAAAAGTTGTTATCTCAGTGCATACAATGCTTAGATAATACAAATAGTATACATTTCAATTTTACTCCAAAGTACTTACTGCAAACGCAATGGAAACACTTTTGGTCAGCTTCCCACATGAGTATGAGTAGGTTGAAAGTTGTTTCATGCCTCTGTTCATCAAGACAAAAAAGTTACTTTCTCAGTGCATACTATGCTTAGACAATACAAATAGTATACATTTCACTTTTACACCAAAGAACTTACTGCAAACCTAATGCAAACACCTTTGGTTAGCTTCCCACATGACTATGAGTAGGTTGAAAGTTGTTTCATGCCTCTGTTCATCAAGACAAAAAAGTTACTTTCTCAGTGCATACTTGCCTTAGGCAATACAAATAGTATACATTTCAATTTTACACCAAAGTACTCACTGCAAACCTAATGGAAGCACTTTAGATTAACATCCCACATGAAAATGAATAGGTTGAAAGTTGTTTCATGCCTCTGTTCATCAAGACAAAAAAGTTACTTTCTCAGTGCATACTATGCTTAGACAATACAAATAGTATACATTTCAATTTTACACTAAAGTACTTGCTGCAAACCTAATGGAAACACCTTAGGTTAACTTCCCAAATGATTATGAGTAGTTTGGAAGTTTTTTCATGGCTCCATACATCAACACAAAAAAGTTGTTATCTCAGTGCATACAATGCTTAGATAATACAAATAGAATACATTTCAATTTAACACCAAAATACTTACTGCAAACCTAATGGAAACACCTTAGGTTAACTTCCCAAATGATTATGAGTAGTTTGGAAGTTTTTTCATGGCTCCATACATCAACACAAAAAAGTTGTTATCTCAGTGCATACAATGCTTAGATAATACAAATAGAATACATTTCAATTTAACACCAAAGTACTTACTGCAAACCTAATGGAAACACCTTAGGTTAACTTCCCAAATGAGTATGAGTAGTTTGAAAGTTTTTTCATGGCTCCACACATCAACACAAAAAAGTTGTTATCTCAGTGCATACAATGCATAGATAATACAAATAGTATACATTTCAATTTTACACCAAAGTACTTACTGCAAACCTAATGGAAACACCTTTGGTTAACTTCCCACATGAGTATGAGTAGGTTGAAAGTTGTTTCATGCCTCTGTTCATCAAGACAAAAAAGTTACTTTCTCAGTGCATACTATGCTTAGACAGTACAAATAGTATACATTTCAATTTTACACCAAAGTACTTACTGCAAACCTAATGGAAACACCTTAGATTAACATCCCAAATGATTATGAGTAGTTTGGAAGTTTTTTCATGGCTCCATACATCAACACAAAAAAGTTGTTATCTCAGTGCATACAATGCTTAGATAATACAAATAGTATACATTTCAATTTTACACCAAAGTACTTACTGCAAACCTAATGGAAACACCCTAGGTTAACTTCCCAAATGATCATGAGTAGTTTGAAAGTTTTTTCATGGCTCCACACATCAACACAAAAAAGTTGTTATCTCAGTGCATACAATGCTTAGATAATACAAATAGCATACATTTCAATTTTACACCAAAGTGCTTACTGCAAACCTAATGGAAACACCCTAGGTTAACTTCCCAAATGATCATGAGTAGTTTGAAAGTTTTTTCATGGCTCCACACATCAACACAAAAAAGTTGTTATCTCAGTGCATACAATGCTTAGATAATACAAATAGTATACATTTCAATTTTACACCAAAGTACTTACTGCAAACCTAATGGAAACACCTTTGGTTAACTTCCCACATGAGTATGAGTAGGTTGAAAGTTGTTTCATGCCTCTGTTCATCAAGACAAAAAAGTTACTTTCTCAGTGCATACTATGCTTAGACAGTACAAATAGTATACATTTCAATTTTACACCAAAGTACTTACTGCAAACCTAATGGAAACACCTTAGGTTAACTTCCCAAATGAATATGAGTAGTTTGAAAGTTTTTTCATGGCTCCACACATCAACACAAAAAAGTTGGTATCTCAGTGCATACAATGCTTAGATAATACAAATAGTATACATTTCAATTTTACACCAAAGTACTGACTGCAAACCTAATGGAAACACCCTAGGTTAACTTCCCAAATAATCATGAGTAGTTTGAAAGTTTTTTCATGGCTCCACACATCAACACAAAAAAGTTGTTATCTCAGGGCATACAATGGTTAGATAATACAAATAGTATACATTTCAATTTTACACCAAAGTACTTACTGCAAACCTAATGGAAACACTTTAGGTTAACTTCCCACATGAGAATGAATAGGTTGAAAGTTCTTTCATGCCTCTCTTCGTCAAGACAAAAAAGTTACTTTCTCAGTGCATACTATGCTTAGATAATACAAATAGTATACATTTCAATTTTACACCAAAGTACTGATTGCAAACCTCATGGAAACACCCTAGGTTAACTTCCCAAATGATCATGAGTAGTTTGAAAGTTTTTTCATGGCTCCACACATCAACACAAAAAAGTTGTTATCTCAGTGCATACAATGCTTAGATAATACAAATAGTATACATTTCAATTTTACTCCAAAGTACTTACTGCAAACGCAATGGAAACACTTTTGGTCAGCTTCCCACATGAGTATGAGTAGGTTGAAAGTTGTTTCATGCCTCTGTTCATCAAGACAAAAAAGTTACTTTCTCAGTGCATACTATGCTTAGACAATACAAATAGTATACATTTCACTTTTACACCAAAGAACTTACTGCAAACCTAATGCAAACACCTTTGGTTAGCTTCCCACATGACTATGAGTAGGTTGAAAGTTGTTTCATGCCTCTGTTCATCAAGACAAAAAAGTTACTTTCTCAGTGCATACTTGCCTTAGGCAATACAAATAGTATACATTTCAATTTTACACCAAAGTACTCACTGCAAACCTAATGGAAGCACTTTAGATTAACATCCCACATGAAAATGAATAGGTTGAAAGTTGTTTCATGCCTCTGTTCATCAAGACAAAAAAGTTACTTTCTCAGTGCATACTATGCTTAGACAATACAAATAGTATACATTTCAATTTTACACTAAAGTACTTGCTGCAAACCTAATGGAAACACCTTAGGTTAACTTCCCAAATGATTATGAGTAGTTTGGAAGTTTTTTCATGGCTCCATACATCAACACAAAAAAGTTGTTATCTCAGTGCATACAATGCTTAGATAATACAAATAGAATACATTTCAATTTAACACCAAAATACTTACTGCAAACCTAATGGAAACACCTTAGGTTAATTTCCCAAATGAGTATGAGTAGTTTGAAAGTTTTTTCATGGCTCCACACATCAACACAAAAAAGTTGTTATCTCAGTGCATACAATGCATAGATAATACAAATAGTATACATTTCAATTTTACACCAAAGTACTTACTGCAAACCTAATGGAAACACCTTTGGTTAACTTCCCACATGAGTATGAGTAGGTTGAAAGTTGTTTCATGCCTCTGTTCATCAAGACAAAAAAGTTACTTTCTCAGTGCATACTATGCTTAGACAGTACAAATAGTATACATTTCAATTTTACACCAAAGTACTTACTGCAAACCTAATGGAAACACCTTAGATTAACATCCCAAATGATTATGAGTAGTTTGGAAGTTTTTTCATGGCTCCATACATCAACACAAAAAAGTTGTTATCTCAGTGCATACAATGCTTAGATAATACAAATAGTATACATTTCAATTTACACCAAAGTACTTACTGCAAACCTAATGGAAACACCTTAGGTTAACTTCCCACACGTTTCTGAGTTGTTTGAAAGTTGTATTATGGCTCTACACATGAAAACAAAAAAGTTGATCTCTCAGTGCATACAATGCTTTTACAATACAAATAGCATACATTTCACTTTTACACCAAAGAACTTACTGCAAACCTAATGCAAACACCTTTGGTTAGCTTCCCACATGACTATGAGTAGGTTGAAAGTTGTTTCATGCCTCTGTTCATCAAGACAAAAAAGTTACTTTCTCAGTGCATACTAGGCTTAGGCAATACAAATAGTATACATTTCAATTTTACACCAAAGTACTCACTGCAAACCTAATGGAAACACTTTAGATTAACATCCCACATGAAAATGAATAGGTTGAAAGTTGTTTCATGCCTCTCTTCGTCAAGACAAAAAAGTTACTTTCTAAGTGCATACTATGCTTAGACAATACAAATAGTATACATTTCAATTTTACACCAAAGTACTTACTGCAAACCTAATGGAAACACCTTAGGTTAACTTCCCAAATGATTATGAGTAGTTTGAAAGCTTTTTCATGGCTCCACACATCAACACAAAAAAGTTGTTATCTCAGTGCATACAATGCTTAGATAATACAAATAGTATACATTTCAATTTTACACCAAAGTACTTACTGCAAACCTAATGGAAACACCTTTGGTTAACTTCCCACATGAGTATGAGTAGGTTGAAAGTTGTTTCATGCCTCTGTTCATCAAGACAAAAAAGTTACTTTCTCAGTGCATACTATGCTTAGACAGTACAAATAGTATACATTTCAATTTTACACCAAAGTACTTACTGCAAACCTAATGGAAACACCTTAGATTAACATCCCAAATGATTATGAGTAGTTTGGAAGTTTTTTGATGGCTCCATACATCAACACAAAAAAGTTGTTATCTCAGTGCATACAATGCTTAGATAATTCAAATAGTATACATTTCAATTTTACACCAAAGTACTTACTGCAAACCTAATGGAAACACCCTAGGTTAACTTCCCAAATGATCATGAGTAGTTTGAAAGTTTTTTCATGGCTCCACACATCAACACAAAAAAGTTGTTATCTCAGTGCATACAATGCTTAGATAATACAAATAGCATACATTTCAATTTTACACCAAAGTGCTTACTGCAAACCTAATGGAAACACCCCAGGTTAACTTCCCAAATGATCATGAGTAGTTTGAAAGTTTTTTCATGGCTCCACACATCAACACAAAAAAGTTGTTATCTCAGTGCATACAATGCTTAGATAATACAAATAGTATACATTTCAATTTTACACCAAAGTACTTACTGCAAACCTAATGGAAACACCTTTGGTTAACTTCCCACATGAGTATGAGTAGGTTGAAAGTTGTTTCATGCCTCTGTTCATCAAGACAAAAAAGTTACTTTCTCAGTGCATACTATGCTTAGACAGTACAAATAGTATACATTTCAATTTTACACCAAAGTACTTACTGCAAACCTAATGGAAACACCTTAGGTTAACTTCCCAAATGAATATGAGTAGTTTGAAAGTTTTTTCATGGCTCCACACATCAACACAAAAAAGTTGGTATCTCAGTGCATACAATGCTTAGATAATACAAATAGTATACATTTCAATTTTACACCAAAGTACTGACTGCAAACCTAATGGAAACACCCTAGGTTAACTTCCCAAATAATCATGAGTAGTTTGAAAGTTTTTTCATGGCTCCACACATCAACACAAAAAAGTTGTTATCTCAGGGCATACAATGGTTAGATAATACAAATAGTATACATTTCAATTTTACACCAAAGTACTTACTGCAAACCTAATGGAAACACTTTAGGTTAACTTCCCACATGAGAATGAATAGGTTGAAAGTTCTTTCATGCCTCTCTTCGTCAAGACAAAAAAGTTACTTTCTCAGTGCATACTATGCTTAGATAATACAAATAGTATACATTTCAATTTTACACCAAAGTACTGATTGCAAACCTCATGGAAACACCCTAGGTTAACTTCCCAAATGATCATGAGTAGTTTGAAAGTTTTTTCATGGCTCCACACATCAACACAAAAAAGTTGTTATCTCAGTGCATACAATGCTTAGATAATACAAATAGTATACATTTCAATTTTACTCCAAAGTACTTACTGCAAACGCAATGGAAACACTTTTGGTCAGCTTCCCACATGAGTATGAGTAGGTTGAAAGTTGTTTCATGCCTCTGTTCATCAAGACAAAAAAGTTACTTTCTCAGTGCATACTATGCTTAGACAATACAAATAGTATACATTTCACTTTTACACCAAAGAACTTACTGCAAACCTAATGCAAACACCTTTGGTTAGCTTCCCACATGACTATGAGTAGGTTGAAAGTTGTTTCATGCCTCTGTTCATCAAGACAAAAAAGTTACTTTCTCAGTGCATACTTGCCTTAGGCAATACAAATAGTATACATTTCAATTTTACACCAAAGTACTCACTGCAAACCTAATGGAAGCACTTTAGATTAACATCCCACATGAAAATGAATAGGTTGAAAGTTGTTTCATGCCTCTGTTCATCAAGACAAAAAAGTTACTTTCTCAGTGCATACTATGCTTAGACAATACAAATAGTATACATTTCAATTTTACACTAAAGTACTTGCTGCAAACCTAATGGAAACACCTTAGGTTAACTTCCCAAATGATTATGAGTAGTTTGGAAGTTTTTTCATGGCTCCATACATCAACACAAAAAAGTTGTTATCTCAGTGCATACAATGCTT